>NW_013563198.1:0-45300 GCF_000968595.1 Rasamsonia emersonii CBS 393.64
AGAGGACTCCTCCTAGGACCCCATCTGACGCGTCGGTCTCGATCCGGGTTGGGAGAGTAGGCTGATAGTGTATTAATACTGGAGCAGAGGTCAATGCCTCCTTTAATGCTTGGAAAGCCTTTTCATGATCCTGAGTCCATGGAAGGGACGTCCTGACGGGTAAGGTGGTTCAGGGGTCGTGCATCCGGCTATAATTCCGTATGACCGCCTGTAGAAATTGCAGATCCTAGAAAGGACTGCACGCCCTTTACTGTAGTTGGTCGCTTCCATTGCGCAATTACTGCCACCTTGTCAGGGTCGACTTCAATACCATTAGTGCCAACGACAAAGCCCAAGTATTTAGTCCTTTGGACGTGAAATTCGCATTTCCCAATGCTGGCTTGGAGTCCAGCCTCTCGCAGACGTTGCAATACCTTCTTGACGTGCTCCTGGTGCTCAAGCTCATTGCTGCTATAGATCAACAGATCATCAATAAAAGCGGTAAGGAAATCGTCCAGATAGTCTAGAAAGGTCTCATTGATGAATCGTTGAAACGTGGCCGGTCCATTAGTCAGCCCAAATGGCATCACCTTGTACTTATAGGATCCATATCGTGTTCGGAAGGTAGTCAAGTCCTCGGAGTCTGGAGCATCCGGATACGGGGAAGCCCTGTCGGATACGAGCTTGTAAAGACTTTGCTGATGAGGCGTTCCATCAATTCATCAATTAACGGCAATGGATATCTGTCCCTCTTAGTGATTGCATTTAGCTTTCTGTAATCAACGCAGAATCGGAGTCCTCCATCCTTCTTTCGTGCCATCAGGATTGGAGAGGCAAATGGTGCATTGCTTGGTTCGATGAATCCCTTGTCTAGATTCTCCATGATGTATTTCTTTGTGGCTTCTAATTCTTCTGCCGACTGCTTATACAGAGGGCTATAGCCAAGCGTATTCTCCATTGTCAACTCGATCTTATGGTCACATGGACGTGATGGTGGCAAGGTGTCTGAAGCCCTCTTTGAGAAGACGTCGAGGTAGTCATGGTAGTATGATGGAACCAACTTTCGAAGGTCTGCTTCTTCAGTGATGTCACATAATGGCTTCTTATGCTGTATCATCTTATCAATCTCATAGAGGCTAGTGACAAACACCTCGGCACTATTTCCCTTCATATATCGCGTAAAGGCCGAGCCTCCTATTGCTGCGATGTCAATCTTTGGGAGGTCTTGTGAACTTTCAATCTTCTTCTCTGGTTCCAGGGGAATTGGATCTGTCGGCTGGAAAAGCTCTCGTGGTTGATGTCTAGGCGCTGCTGGGCTTATCGGTTTCCTATCTCCTGTAGTGACCTTGTTAGGTCCCTTTTTTTGATCTTCCTGGTCCTCTTGCTCCATTAGTCGATCCCTGCGGTCTGCGTCCTTTTGGTAATTCATCTGTATTGTGTCTGCTCGCTTCAATATCTTGCGGGGTAAAGGTCGAGTTGTCTGAGCGGCCACTTCGTCAAAGGCAGCCCGCTCTGAGGGCCAAAGAAGGCGTTGGTTCTTGCAGTCTGGCAGGACTCCAAATTGGGCAAACCACTTCCTTCCAAGTATTATATCGTGCCTTCCCAAGTTTACTATCAGCATCGGTAGATTATTCTGTCTTCTGCCGTCGACCTCCAGTGTCATGAAGATGGCATGTGTGACGGGAGCTTCTGACTTGCCATCGTATCCTTGTACTGCGTATTCCCGTCCTAATGGGACTGTATGTAGGCCAAAGGTCTTCGCGATGAGGGTTGCTAGGTTTGTGTCGATAAATATGAATCCGTTTGCTCCTGTGTCTCTAATGTTCTCACTGCAAATGTGTATCCATTGACAACTAATCGGGTGGGTATGGTAAAACTCTCATTTTCCCTTCCCAATAGTTCCTGCAGGTTCAGTTGACATAGGGGGACCTGGTATCCGCCTAGGATGGAGACTTCTCCTAGGCACTGTCGTTTTCCGATTCTGTGGTGCTAGTTGACTTGTTTTCTTTACTATTGGCCTTCTCCAATGCCTTGAGCTGAGTGGTAGGCATCTGCTTAGGGCATTCACGGGCGAGATGGCCAAACTGCTGACACTTGAAACACTTCCCTTCCTGCATTAGACGTTGACGAGTCTCTGAGTCTACCCCCAAGCGATCTGCCTCTTTGCTTTCCCTCTTCACAGTATTAGTAGGTACTGGCGAGTTCTGATTCTGATTTGAAGAGGCCCAGTTCCTAAAGACACGATTATGTTGCGAACGGTTATTGATAACCTCCAGCCGATTCGCGGTTTGAGAACAGTAGTTTATGAACTCCTGAAAAGTTCCATTGGTGCGGATGGCCTCACTCATAGTCAGCTTCTGGAGGTCAGTTGTAATCTTCTGGTATAGCTCCTCCCTCCAGTCCTTCTCGTCAATCTCAGCCTCATCTGCCCAATAAATGAATTCGGACAAGAAGTCGTGGAATTTGTCCTTATTCTTCATGAATAATCCACGGAATTTGAGCTTTGCACTTGCGAGGCGGTTCGGATCGTGGTAGATTTGCTCAAGGTGCTCCAGCAGGTCGGTCGAGTCCTTGTAAGCATTTATGGCACCATTCTTCAGGCGTTTAGTGATGTGTTTTGCCGCATCACCCTCGCATCGGCTGGCAACGTAGGCGCGTCTCAATTCAGGGGTATCATAGTGGTCCGCATTCGCGCTCAGCTTCTGCTGCATGAGTACGAGCCAATCGTCGAATTTAGGGTTCTTTCCATCGGACAACAGGGGTGGGTCTGGAAGCTTGATAGACTTACGGGTGGCAGGGCCTACTGCCAGGGTACCCAGGTCGTTGCTTCGAACCATCATTTGTGCAATCTGGTTGGCATACTGATCTCGCTGGATGGTCGTCTGTTTAAGCTCGTCCTCTTTCTTCTTCAATTCTTGGTTGGCAAGGGCTGCAATTCCTTCGTTTTCCTGAATCTTAAGCAGCGCACCAGCGGCTTCAACCTCAAGATCTTCAATTTTGTCCCTCAGTTCGTCACTTATTTCCAACATCAGTTGCCAGAGGCGTTCAGGGTCATCACGACAGTAGGTAATAAATTCTTCTCGGTCTATCTCTCGTGGTTCTCCAGGTCTCCCCTCCAGTAGGAGTGTCATTCGTCTAGGAGGCTTCTGTTCACTCGATGGTCTCGCCATATTAATACCCTCCTCTCAGCTTCTGTGTCCGTAGCACAGATCTGTTATTGCAGTTGGGTTTGTTCTATTCGTTCCCTGGTTCTTCGGGTCTTGGTTGCTTGGTCTCTGCGTTGACTCTTCGGTCTCGTCTCGTCTCAATTCCTGATTCTCGGATGTCTTCAATTCAGCATTATCGCAGCTTTCACGTCGGTATCGTTAGTATCTTCAGTATCTTCCAGCAGTTGATCACCACGTCGCTGGCACGCAGTTGGCAGCTTCAAGAGGTCTGCGTCGACTGTTGTAGTAGACGCGTCAGACCGTATCTAGAAGCAGTAGAAATGGTAAGAAATGAGTGGGTTGAGCCTAGTCTAATGTGACGGATCCAATTCCAGGCAATAGAGCAGTTTCTTATCACTAGGAGCGATCTAAATTACAAGAGACTAGGCTGGGAGGAGAGGAGAAGAAGGAAGGGAGCCAGGTCGCTAGCGAGGCGATTTATGCAAGTATTCTGCCGTACCTATACCTCACCGCTTTTCTCACCGCTCACGTGACGACAGGCAAGTTGAATCGTCACACCATGTGTCTGAGCATTTTTGAGAACTTGACAATTTTTTTGTTTTTTTTTTTTGTCCAAATTGCCAAATTTATCTGACTCGACGGAATTTTCTTGTAGATTGTATAAATGAATGAGTAGCAGTAGCAGTAGCACAGCAATAAATAATTTACTCCGTATACTCTGTATATATGTAGGAATAGTATGTACTGTTGTACATGTACTGCACATATAGTAGTAGGTACACAACACACATGTAGTTTATGTATGTATGTATGTACTGTACTGTACTGTACTGTACATACCTATTAATAGCAATAGCAGTAACAGTGGCAGTAATACTGTAGCAGTAATGTACTGTAGCAGTACAGTGATCTCCAATCCTGGTTACACAGGGTACATATATATGCAGAGCAGACAGAGTTGATTGATTGATTAATTAATTAATTGATAAATTCATACTCAGTACTGATCTGTTGGCCATTAGCTAATTAATGGGCCTAATGGGCCTAATAGGGCTAGTTAATAGCTGCAGTAATTAGTGCTGGTGCTGGTGCTGGCTGGTCACAATACAATCAAATCACATCACATTACATCACATTAGGCAGGACTAACTAGTTAGCTCTGCTGCTGTTGTCATAGACTCATAGTACATGTATGTACAACTTGTACAACTCTATATCATTATCATTATTGATTGGGTCAGTGTTGTAGTACAGTATGACATTGTACTGTTGACAGTAGTTACCTTTTTTTTTAATGGACTGTATAAATGATCAATAAATGATCAATCCATCACCAGGTCACATAGATAATCCATGACATGGGTCAGTCATATATATGGATAATCTATCTTGTGTATGTATTGTATGTACTGTACATACATAGTAGATGGAGGATTCTTTGAGGTATTCTTATTAAATCAAGTTTTTTTTTTTTGGTCACGGAGAATGGTATCTATTAAGTGCCAATGTTTTACGTGTCTGTATTTATATTTATATATATGAGGACGAAGCTTATTACCTGTTAAGGCCTTTTTGAGCACCTTAATAAGGTATTATTTATTACTAGTTAGCAATAAGAACATAAGGTTGCCCATATTTTTTTCTCCTAGTCATGTCTAGTGTTCTGTAAAGACCAGTATTTTTGCTAGTAAGAGGTAAAGAAAGAGCTTGTCTTGTGCCAGCTGGTTAACCTCACTACTATGTATGTGGTTGGTTGGCTGGCTGGTTTGTTTCCTAGCATAGCATGCCTTTGAATTATGGCCCAGAATCCAGTAGATTGTAAACTACCTACCTAACTTCTTCTTTTTTTTTTTGGTGTTGGCTTACTTTTTAAGCCAGCCCTCTCTTTCACAATGTGCTGGCCAGAATTGTGGCCAGGTCTGCAACAGGCTTGGTTGTCAGTCTGTGCCGTGTTCGGTCGGGGTTGAATTTGGGTGCCCTGGAGGTTTATGTCCATCAGCTTATACTCCGGAGTATATACAGAGTGCAGGAAATGTTGGTAATCTCCCTATGTACATAGATACCTACTGTCTGTCCATAAATGTATGTACTTAGGTAAGTCGCCGACTATTACCTACTTCGGTATCTCGCTCGGGCTTTAAACGCGGGGCCCGGGATCCATGGAAAGAAGGAAATGTGACGAAATGCAATTATTATTAGATAATAATGTACTCTACATACAGTGCAGCACGTGAATGTGGATATATTTATAGGTATATAAATAGATCCTGGAATATATAGATATATATAGTGCCAACTTTGTTTCCCCGCAAGTTCTGTCTGCCCTCGACTATCGACTGTCGGATATCCATCTCCTCCATCACTCACTCCCTCAATCAATCAATCAATTAATTAATTAATTAATCTATTGCATTACCGAAAGAAGCCAGAAGCCATACTCACTCAACATGTGTCTGAAGGCTCATTGCTCGAAATGCCGTACGTACTGTACATCTATCTATCCATCCATCCCTCACCCATCTTCCTTAACAGCCTTCCTACCTAACAGCTTTCCTGCTTGCCTACTGACGACTGCTTTCTAGAAAAAATCACCTGGTGGGGCTGCGGCAACCACATCCCTGCCGTGCTGGACCCCGTTCCGGAGAGCGAGCGCTGCACCTGCACGCCGCAGGTCGAGCGGGACGGGAAGAAATATCCTCCTAAAGCGGAGAAGGCGGATTAATTACATCGCTGATTTAGCTGATGGACTGTCTGGTTGGTCTGGTTGGTCTGGCTGGCTGGTTGGGGTAGTCTGGTGTTAAGAGGAGATGGGATGCGATGCGATGGGGATGTTCGCAAGAGGAGGAGTTGAGAGGGTTATGTGTATAGTGAAACTGAAATTTTTTAAAAAAAAATAAATAAACGAAGAGGGCATATCATCTACGTCCATACACAATGATTATTCATTCATTTTTTATTTATTGATAACAAGACAAGACGGAGATAATTAATATTCAACAAATAACGACGCTTACGAGCATGTTTTCCGTGGACGGGGATAAGAAACAAGTGTCTACTGTTCCACCTCTTCTGGTTCGGTAGAATTATATTATCGTTTTGGGAGAAGTAAGAATACTTAATTGAAATTAGTTCTATATATATTTTATGTATGCATCGGTCTACGACCAGTTACACCCAGTTACACTAGTTTATACGACTGAGGTGAATGAACTCTCAGTAATTGAAATCCTTTAATTATATATTAGACCATCAATTTTTAGTTTTTTTTTTAAGACCATATCCTTCGAATAGGCTATGATCTATATTGTACTGTACTGTACATACTATATCCGTATGTCGGCGTCTGGCACTCGCCACTCGGGAACACTGTGGGGCAGGACAACGTTCCATCGGGAATCTACAATAAATGCATCAATGATATCAAGACTGGTTCAAGACTGGACTTCTGGATGATATCTGTCAGATTTCCATTCAGTCGAGTCGGCTCTGTCGGCGACCTCGGGGACTAGGCACGTGATGGATATCGTCTACCGAAAGAGGTAGTAAATTCGGCTTCAGTATTACTTACTGTACTGTAGCATTGCATGTAGGACGGCCACTCCTCTTTTGCTCTTGTTTGCTATACTGCAGAATGTCTAATGGAAAGATCCCGGCGCCAACCGTCCCTGTTGGCATGCACCGCCTGTCGGCGCCTGACGCTCTCGTGCCTGTCTGTGGTCGCTGCCAGGCCTCGGGCGAGGTCTGCCAATACGTCCGCTCCAGACGGGGATTGCGGAAGACGCTGAATCCTGCTGGCTGCAGCATTGTTGCCGGCAGGATTTCCAGACCCCCCCGTCCGAGGAGTCGAATGGGATGCTCGTCGACGACCTCTCTCCCGCCTGGCTGGACAGCGCAGTTTCGTTGCCAGCTGATCTCGGGATACCAGCAAGCTTCGCACCAGATGCTAGCAGCATCGCCAGTGCCGGACACGAGCTGTTCGATTTCGGATTGATCAACCCCCTGGCTGGTACGGCAGACAGCGCGGTAGTCCCAGCAAACAATGTGGCCAAAGGACTCGATGACTTCTGGATCCAGCTCTACTACCAGAACTTCCACCTTGCCCATCCCATCGTCCTGCCGCAGAAGGCTCTCCACAATGTTCCGTCGTATCTGTTAGCGGTCATGCAGTACATTGGCGCTCACTACCATTACGACGAGTCTGTCCGAGATGCGTTGAAAGACGCTGCATATGCCGTCCTGTCAGAACAGCAGACCCCCGGAACGGCTTCACAGTCCAGAGCATGCTCCTCCTCGCCATCGTCACCCATGCCCATGGCCGCGAGGACGAAGCGAATCAGATCCTGCGGTCTGCGGTAGACCTGGCTCTCGAACTGGGCATGGACCGCGCAGCCTTTGCCCGGGAGAACTCGATGGGCAGCAGCTTGTGGGAGGAAAGTTGGCGGCGGACATACTGGGAACTGTACATTGTCGACGGCCTGTTTGCTGGTCTACGCGAGCAGAGCACATTTTCACTGTACGGGCGACCATCGGATCTGAGCTTGCCTTGCGAGGAGGAGGAATATCATGCGGGAAATGTAGGACTTAAAAAAAATACTGACTAGTTGTGAAGATCAGCTGCTGATTTCTTAGGTCCCTCCTATGCAGTACACACTGGAGGACTTCCGACAAAACTGGTCTCTTCACCCGAACGGGAAGAGATTCTCGTCCTTTGCTTATCGTGTCGAGGCGGTGCGGATCCTGGGCATGGTCCCGGGACTCAGTCAATCAACCGAGGTCGACAGTGAGCCCCAGGCCGAGACGATCGATGCTTGTCTTGCCGGATGGTTCCTGCACCTGCCTGCCTCGAAGCGCGACCCGATGCTGAGCAACGGGCGTGTCGACGAGATGCTGTTCCAGGGTCAGATATTATCTACATGTACGCAGCCTAGACATAACAATGTATGTATGTACATGTACATAAGTTCGGAGCTGATTGCAACAGAGGAACAATCCACCTCCACCGCACCCGGTCCATCATGCGCTTCGCATCCTTCCACACCCTGACATCCTGCACACGCTACCGCGCCTCCCGACCGCCCTTGACCTTGGACGCGCTGGACCTGTCGTCGAAGAAGCTGATTCGCGCAGCCGATCAGCTCTCCAACCTGGTGGCCCTCCCAACCGAGATCAAGCGACACAGTCCCTTCCTGATCTGCGCGGTGGCCATGGCCGTGATCGTGCACACGGCAGCTTGTGTGATGGCGTCGGGCACCGAGCATGCAGAGTCTATCGAAGCCAGGATCCAGCTGGCTGCGGGAGCGTTCAATCGGCTGGCGGAATGCTGGCCGTTGGCTAGGACGGTGCGGCAGCAGGTGTTGGGTATGTATCAGGAGGTGGTCAAGTAATACGTATCCTGCGAGAATGATATATATATATCTATATCTATATTTTCTAAAATCTGCAGACGCATTGTGGTGTTGAAGAGATGGTAATAGTCAGTTAACTAGTCCTTAGTCAGTCGTACTCGCACAGATGCCATGAATAGATTATCTAATTAATTTGATCAAGAAGAAAGAAAGTGGCATGAATCATGAATCTTCCTGTGCATTCTATATCTAGACGGATTGATTGATTGATCGATAGAACTTGGAGATTCGAGATATCTTTTTCCATTGCATTCATTTCTTTTCATTTTTTTTCTTTCTTTCCCTCTTTTCCTTGCCTTTTTTTTTCCTAAAAAAAAGAAGTGAATATGAGAAAATCTCGTCACAGACATCACCTTCAATACCATTCATCCAGTACAACGTAGATGCTCTCTCGCGCATTTCTGACATATCGGCCGAGTCCGTATTTGACATCTGTGGATCACATTCTCGACCGAAATGGCAAGGAGAGGTCGAAGATAAACACAACATCGCCGAACTGCTTAATAACTAATTAATAGTCTCGACTATCTTTAATAACCCCCGCAAAAAGAGCCTTAATCTAAGATTATATGTATGTGGGGAGTGGCGTTCACTCTGCTCGGGGAACCTGTGGGGAAACGCCGACGACGAATATACGCTTTGGGAATCCTTGAACATTTCTTACGTAGGTACATACATACATACAGGTACATGTGTTTATTCGTGGTTCTGGAGTAATAATTCGTATATTTATACGACGCTGCTGCTGCTGATCGGATTGGAAAGGAAGACTCAGGATGCTTGACCAGACCAACTACAAATACAAGTACAAGAAAAAAAAAGAAAAGGACAGTCTCGGGTGATTTTCGTTCAAAATGGACGCCCAGTCCGACATCTCCCTGGTCGATCTCGAAGCGCAACAGGCGTTCCTGAAGAATGACACCGTGCACAGCTTCTCCTGGAAAGAGCTAATTGTGACGGTCAAGGATGGCCAGACCAAGAAGATGCGAGATCTCATCTGCGATATCAACGGGCATGTTGAGCGGGGTATGTACTGCATGCACGTCGACGTCTCGTCTAGGGCTTACAGCAACAGGAGAACTAATGGCCCTCATGGGCCCGTCTGGCTGTGGAAAGACGACCCTCTTGAATGTGCTCGCGCGCCGGATTCCCGCCTCGCACGCCAGAGTTTCCGGGGCCACGCTCGTCGATGGCATGCACGTCGATAACGAGTCGTTCAAGCTCATCACTTCCTATGTCGAGCAGGAAGATGCCCTCATCGGGTCTCTGACCGTGCAGGAAACGATGCGGTTTGCTGCTGAGCTGTCGTTGCCTAGGTAAGTCCATCCATCCGTATATTCCTTACGAATTGTCGCATACGAGTTAAGGTGTCGACCAGGTCCGTGTCAAGCTCTGAACGAGCACACCGCGTCCGCATGCTTCTCGACGCCTTTGGCATCCACGGCCAGGCCAACACTCTGGTTGGAACGCCCATCCGGAAAGGAATCAGCGGAGGCCAGAAACGCCGTCTCAGCGTTGCCAGCCAGCTCATCACCTGCCCCAAGATCCTCTTCCTGGACGAGCCCACCAGCGGGCTGGACTCGAAGGCCAGTTTCGAAGTGATCTCATATGTAAAGAAGCTGGCGAAGAGGAACAATGTGAGTGGAAGATAGATGGACTTTAAGGAGGTTATTTTTTTTTTGTTGAAGGGGGTTTCTGACTCTCCCAGCTTATCGTCATCGCCAGCATCCACCAGCCATCGACAACGACCTTCGAGCTGTTCGACAAGGTACTGCTTCTGTCCAGCGGACGGACCTGCTACTTTGGCCCGACGACGCAGGTCAGCGACTACTTTGGCCGGATCGGCTATCCGATGCCGCAGTATACGAACCCGGCCGAGTTCATGCTCGACGTCGTCAGCGCCGACTTTGCCAGCTACAAGGAGGCGGCAGGTAAGAGGCTGGCGAAGATACAGGGATGCTGGTCGACCTCTAGTGAGGCTAGTGCTCTGGACGCTCGGCTGGCTGGTCTGCCAAAAGATCTTTCAAAGAAAGCTGTCGGCAGACGTTGCCCGTCCAGACCCTGGTCGGGTCATCCTGTCCCTGTTGCATCGGTCGCTTATCAAAAGCAACCGTGATATCGTTGCCTATGGTATCCGGATCGTCATGTATCTTGGTGAGTTCACCTTCACTACTATAACACCCTCCACTAGTATAACGCAAGATAGGTCTAACGTCTCCAGGACTGGCCATCCTGATGGGCACAGTGTGGTTGCGGCTGCACACCTCGCAGGAATATATCCGACCTTTCATCAACGCTATTGTATGACGCCCTTACTCAATAAACCAGTTCCCTGCTAACTGGGCAGTTCTTCGGCTCGGCCTTCATGTCGTTCATGGCCGTCGCCTACGTCCCAGCGTACCTGGAAGACCGGGCGACGTTCATCAAGGAGCGCGCGAATGGCCTTTACGGACCGACTCCGTTCATTCTGTCCAATTTTCTGATCGGATTACCTTATCTTTGTAGGTCTCCAAGCATATTTCTAAGGATACTCTGACTAATGTATGTGCAGTCCTCATCTCCATCCTCTTCTCCATCGTCGCCTACTGGCTCTCCAACTTCCGCTCCAGCGGCACCGCGTTTTTCAGCTGGGTGATGTGGCTATTCCTCGACCTGGTGGCGGCCGAATCGTTCGTCGTCTTCGTCTCGTCCGTTTTCCCAATTTCGTCATCTCCCTCGCGCTCGTCGCCTTTGCGAACGGGCTGTGGATGTGCGTGGGGGGATTTTTCGTGTCGCCGACGATCCTGAATCCGTTTTGGAAATACGTCTTTCACTATATCGACTATCAGGTTTGTCGCATCACTTTTTTTTGCCAGTACTTACTTAGTCTGACTAAGTAATGTATATACAGGCATACGTCTTCCAAGGCATGATGGTCAACGAATTCTCCCCCGGGTGTTCTCCTGCGGTTCGGCGTGCCACTTCATGTACCAGACCGATCTGGCGTCCCAGTGCCAGATCCGTGGCACAGGCGTCCTCGAGCAGTATGGCTACGCTGAAGGCCGCACGGGGAAGTGGGTGGGTATCCTGATCGCTATCATTGCGGTGTACCGGCTGTTTGGATGGATTGCGCTGGTTTTGCGCAAGTCGTGATTGAGTAGAGCCCTTTTTCTTGACTTGCTGGATGGAATATATAGAGAGAATGGAGGGGAGGGAATTACTTTCATAAGACTTAGACTAATTTTTATATAGTAGAAGTTTTAATTCAGAGAATGTTCTTAACTAATTTTGTTGAAAGATCATCTGGTTGGTTGGGAGACTGGAAATGAACGAAATCTTTTAACCGAGTAATAATTGAATATGTACGTCACAGCTGCAGCATGCAGGACGTGCAGAGGAGGCCTTGATCGAGATGGATAACCAATGCAATTGCATACTATCCAGCTACTCCATGAGGGGTCATTGCACATCTCTATGGCCTGCCTGGCTGTCTTCCCCGCAAATCCCCGCAAAATGGCCTGCATGGCGTGCAGCGTGCATGCGTCGAGAACCCTGTTCCCCGCATTTTCATACATCATCTCACGTCACTGCATATGCTGGAAGGAGACCCTAGCGGCTATATTAATGCCGGCAGCCGTCAGAGGGGACCAGTCTGCCGGTCACAGTCTACTGGTACATCCATACATCAGCACATACGGAGTACATCCTCTGAGCTATCTCGAGTTACAGACAGTCGACAGCCATGTCCAACGGCAAAATGAAAGCCGTCCACTACGACGGCCCCTTCAAGGTCTCCGTCAGGGAGGTCGACATGCCCCAGATCGAGCACCCAGATGACGTGATCATCAAAGTCACCACAGCGTGTACGTTCGACAAGCAGATTCCAAGGAGAATTTCACTGACCGCACAGGCATCTGCGGCTCCGACCTGCACATGTACCAAGGCCGCACCGCCGCCGAACCGGGCCTCATCTTCGGCCACGAGAACATGGGCATCGTCGTCGAGACCGGCCCCGGCGTCACCCTGCTGCAGAAAGGCGACCGCGTCGTGCTGCCCTTCAACGTCGCCGATGGCCGCTGCCGCAACTGCGAAGAGGGCCGCACCGCCTTCTGCACCGGCGTCAACCCGGGCTTTGCTGGCGGCGCGTACGGCTATGTCGCCATGGGCCCGTACCGAGGCGGCCAGGCGCAGTACTTGCGCGTGCCCTACGCTGACTTCAACGCCCTGAAGCTGCCGCCGGGCCGCGACCATGAGGCCGACTTCGCCCTCCTCGCCGATATCTTCCCCACGGGGTGGCACGGGCTCGAGCTGTCCGGGTTCAAGCCCGGTGAGACCGTGGCTGTCTTCGGCGCAGGGCCCGTCGGCCTCATGGCGGCGTATTCGGCCGTGCTGCGCGGCGCCAGCAGAGTCTACGTCGTCGACCGCGTGCCGGAGCGTCTCGAGGCGGCGAGGAAGATCGGCTGCACGGCCGTCGACTTCACCGTCCGGGACCCCGTCGACCAGATCATCGAGCTGAACGGCGGCATGGTCGATCGCGCGGTCGACGCGGTGGGCTACCAGGCCGTCGACTCGTCGGGCAGTAAGGAAAAGCCCAACACGGCTCTCGACTCGCTGATTCGGGTGACCCGGCCGACGGGGGGGTTGGGCATCCCAGGCCTGTATGTTCCGACAGACCCGGGGGCGCCGGATGCGCAGAGCAAGGAAGGACAGCTATTGATCCCGTTTGGGAAGTTGTTTGAGAAGGTGAGACGCCTAAGAACCAATATATATAATCCATTCCTGCTATTCTGTGTCCCCCTCACTGACTGGGATTGGGGTAGGGCCTCTCCCTCGGCACCGGCCAATGCAACGTCAAAGCCTACAACCGGTACCTGCGCGACCTGATCATCGCGGGCAAGGCCAAGCCGTCGTTTGTCGTCTCGCACGAGATTGGCATCGACGAGGCGCCCGTGGCGTACGAGAAGTTCGACAAGAGGGTCGAGGGGTATACTAAGGTGTTGATCCATCCGAATGGGTGGTAGTGCTGATTCTGTGTTTGCTGCTGATATGGTTCTGTATTGAATGTATGTATGTATGGTTGTAGGCGTGTGTAAATGACTGAATGATTTTTGCCTGTGGAGGTCTTTTTTCTGCAGTATTCTGTATTCGACGAAGATATATGCTGAGTGCAGGTATTAAATCAGTACATTTAAAGGAAACTATGCGTTTAAATCGATTTATTGTTGCATATTCAGCAAATTCTAGTAGCACTCTATTTAATCAAGACGCATTTCAGTTTAATTAGAAAAATTAATACGACATCTCATGATAGAATATTTTAGATCTAGTATATGAAGATTGTTGTTCAGGGCAGGCGGGATCACGTGCGGCGGGCAACCTCGGCGTTTGCCTCCACTCTTCACTTCGACTCGTCTGAGACTTCGCTGCGCCAACCTCTCCCTTTCTCTTTTCTTTTTGGGAAACTCTCAGCTGTGTCCGCTGCAGCATTGTACATACATACAGGACACGACAGGACAGGACACAGCTTCCTTCCCTCGAGCGACCTGGCAACTCCTCCGGTTTCGTCGTCGCGGTGCTTCCGCTCCTCCGTCTCGGTCTCCGATCCCGTCCCGCACTGCCGATTGATTGATTCATTGTCCGCCGCTCGCTCCGCCGCTGTCTTTTACACCTCTCTGTCGCCTTCCTGATCGCGATTCCTACATAGCATGTCTTCGTGTACATAAAAATGAAGCAGAACTCCTCGAGGTTATGTGTCGCTTGTGCGCGTGGGGCATGGAGGGGAGGTCATATCCACGCTGCCTCCTGTAGTCTATATCCGCGAGATTCCATACGGCAAATACATCGTCATGCTGTGAAGTGCGGCTCGCGAAGTCCGTTGTACTATAATTCCTTAGCTATTCATCGTGGCGCGCACACGGGGGCCCGCATCTCGCCGCTGCAGCAGCCCGCCAGGCTGCTTGCGACGGCTGCAGAATCTGGGCGCGATACGACTGCTTCATCAAGCGGTCCCATAGCAGAGTACGATCGAAGGGTTCAGGCAGAGCTCCTCCGCGATGATCCCTACCAGCGAAGTATGTCTCCTAGAGCAATTCCTTTCCGGAAATATTCCAGGCTAATAATAATGGACATGTTGCAGCCATCATCCAGTACCTCCAGACCCTGCATGACATGCTGAAAACGTACAATCCTCCCCCAGTCGTCCATCCCCCTATCGACAGCCTGCAAGAACAGCCCAAGACCTCCTTTTTCGGCTCCTTGTTTGGCCGGAGTAGTCGTCCCGCCCCGTCGGTCACCATCCCTCCGAACCTCCCGAAAGGTCTGTACATGTATGGAGACGTGGGCTGCGGGAAGACCATGTTGATGGACCTCTTTTACGACACCATTCCGTCGAATATCCCGTCCAAGAAGCGGATACACTTCCACAATTTCATGCAAGATGTGCATCGACGGTTGCATGCGGCCAAGACCCGCCATGGAGCTCACTTCGATGCCTTGCCGCTGGTGGCGGCCGACATTGCCCAGTCCGCCAGCGTGCTCTGTTTCGATGAGTTCCAGTGCACTGATGTGGCCGATGCGATGATTCTGAGAAGGTTGCTGTTCCTCCTTCTGCTGGTAGGGTGGTTGCTGACTGCAAGCCAGACTCCTTGAATCCTTGATGTCTCACGGTGTGGTGGTGGTCACAACGTCCAATCGACATCCAGATGACCTGTACAAGAACGGCATCCAGCGCGAGCACTTCATCCCCTGCATCAACCTGCTGAAGACCGTGCTGGAGGTGCTCAACCTCAACTCCGACACCGATTACCGCAAGATCCCCCGTCCTCCGTCGGGCGTCTATTATCACCCGCTGGACCTGGGAGCGGCCCACCATGCCGACAAGTGGTTTGAGTATCTGGGGGACCCTGTCAACGACCCGCCGCACCCGGCCACGCACGAGGTCTGGGGACGGACGATCGAGGTCCCTCTGGCCAGCGGCAAGGCCGCGAGATTCACGTTCCAGCAGCTCCTGGGCCGAGCGACCAGTGCGGCAGATTACCTGGAACTGGTGAGGCACTATGACGCTTTCATTGTGACGGACGTGCCGGGCATGACTCTGAACCAGCGCGATCTGGCGAGGAGATTTATTACGTTTGTCGACGCGGTGTATGAGAGCAAGGTATGCCATTCCATTAGAAGAGAGTGCTAGAAGAGAGTGCGTGAGAGAGAGACTGACTTTTTCCAGGCCAAACTCGTCCTGACAACCGCCGTCCCACTGCAAAACCTATTCTTGTCCGACGAGGAAATCAAGACCTCTCTGAGCGAGTCCTCCGCCTCCAAGGGCGAGGAGGACATGGACCTGCCACCGGAAATGCGCAATCTGATGGACGATCTCGGCCTGAGCATGGCGGCGCTCAAATCGAGCTCGATCTTCAGCGGCGACGAGGAGCGGTTCGCGTTTGCGCGCGCGCTCTCGCGCCTGTCGGAAATGGGCAGCAAGCAGTGGGTTGAGCGGGGGATGGGCGTGGGGATGAATGTGCAAGAGGGTAAGGAAGACCACGAGGCGTGGAGGAAGACGCGTAGTCGATGGAGGGAGGATAGTATGTAGAGAAGACTCAGCTGTCCTTGGTGGTTTCGGTTGGTTTGTGAATTCTTTTGTGAGATACCTCTGTATATACATATAAAGATAGATCGATAGACAGAGCAACTAAAATTACCGTACGATAGTCCTGGCGAGATATGTGAATGCAGGACGCAGGATTCTTTTTCTGTTGGGACAGGAATATAGCATCACGGGAGAGAGCTATTGATATTGATTCTGGTGATTAAGAAGTAGTATTTATTAATCAATGGCGATCTCATTTCTTTCTTCGAGAAAAGTAGTAGGTACTGGGCATTTAGCGTATGCAAAAATTGGTTCAGTTTTGGCACCCGAACGCGCAAAAAATTGTAACTTTTGTATGCATATTTTTTTTTGAATTAAAAACATAAATTATGAGCCCAATTTTACGGTTTTCTAAAAAAAAATAAGAAAAATAAATAAAAAAAATAAAAATAAAAAAATAAAAATAAAAAATAAAAATAAAAATAAAAACAAGATACATAGAGAAAATAGTACAAAGAAACATATTTCTCTCTTTTTTTAAAAAAAAATAAAAAGCTTTAGTTTTCAAATTACTATATATAAACTTGAAATTTGCTTATTTTTTAAATTTAAAAGCAGTATGTATATCTTTATAGTATTATCTCTAGGCCTTACTTTTTTTTATTATTTTTTAGAAAATTCTAATATTAGGCTTATAATTCATGTTTTAAATTCAAAAAAAAATCTGTATACAAGAGTTAGAATTTTCGACGGGTTCAGGTGCCAAACCTGCACCAATTTTTGCATACGCTAAATATATCGCAGCACCTCCAGGTGAATAACCGGTAAACAGTAAACTTCCCTAAATAAATGCTACGAGACCAATCGAGTACTAGCATGGCATGGTATTGTGCTGTACATACACCCTGCTGGTTCTCACCACAGCACGTTTTATTCTACGTATGTATGTAGTGAAATCACTACGTCTCTACCTGCTTGCACTTCGCTTGATTGAACGTAGTATCTTATAATCAGCAGTAATAGAATAGGATACAAATATGGTCACTTCGCAACCTTTTCCTCATGTGGCTGGCATGCTATAGAACTAACTACCTGGGTAGGCTTTTGCATTTTGGGCTGTATACAGTTTGAATATATACTGTACAGTATGTATATATGATCGATCGATCATATCCAACCCCATCCTCTCCCTCCACAATTATATAAGTAATATGAGTAATATTGCCAAGTCAAGTAAGTCACTGCAAACTATTACCACCTCTGTTGATATCGAGTCATACAAAAGTTAGTCAAATCAAAGATCGAGTCGAGTCGAGTCATCTGGATAGTATATATACACCTGTACACCTATATAGCCCTCTTCTCTCCTGCCATTATATACTTAGAAAAGAAAAATTCTTCCTACTGAAATCAAAACTCCAAGATAGCAATTTCTTCTATCAGCTAGCTGCATTTTCATTGTACAACTACCTTTACAACTTCAACTCCTTCGTGGCCTTGTGCTTCATCATGGCCGCCCACGGGCAGAGACGCAGAACTTCTTCTTCTTCCTCTTCCTCTCCTCCTCCTCCTCTTCCTTCTTCAAGACAAACTTCCTCCATTCAGCGGAAAGAAGTACAGTCAGCCACCCTTCACAACCGCATAGTTTCATATAGCTCGAACAACGGCCAAAGAAGCAGCCCTTTTTCTCCATCTTCTTTTTCTTCTTCAAGACAAGCCCCTTTCATCACGTTCGGCCAAGTCCCGTCACAGGTTACCCAAGGCGTGCCCTTCACATTCAACGTCCACGCTAGCGTAACTGAAAACACGAATCCTCGTCGTGGGAACTTGCTGCCTATGAGGGTTGTTGCGGTGCCCCGCCAGGGTCGCCGTCATAGTGGTCGAGGAATCCAAGTGTACTGCAAAAAACGGTCAGATTCAAGGGACTATGAGTTTTGAAGCGGGTCCGATCCATCGACCGGGCACGTATGAACTTGTTCTTACCATCGGTAACTCCGGCAACTCGTTGAAAATTGGGTCTGGGCGTTACGAGACTATTACTGTGTGCGAGGCTCCTGCTGCGAATGGCGCGAATGGGTGGTGAAGCCTTTTGTTGCTTTTGATGTCGGAGTCCTCGGAGTACTGGTTAGGGTTGGACGTTTTTTTTTTTTCATTTAAATATTCAGACTTGATTTAGGTTGCAGGTTATATTTTTATTTTGGTTATTGATAGTCATTTATATGTTTGGTTCCTTTTTCTTTTTGGCATATGAGGTTTGTGGGTATGAGTACAGTACATTTTCTATGGTTAGATCTAAATCTATTTGATATCTCAAATCTGTTAAGAATATCAGAGTGACAAGGTATGAGTCTTGAAGATAGATCTAGGATAAGTCACTACAAACTTCCTTGTTGATATTGAGTCACAGGTTAGTGAATAAGATAGAGTCAGAGTCAGTTTATGAGAGTAGCACTACATGATCGATAAATTCTCCCTTTTCAATAAATATCACAGACAACTACTCGAGTCTTGACTATATCAAGAATTGACCCTCAAAGACTACCTACTTTAGCTCCTTAACAGCTACATATCCTCTACTGCCTTGAACTTTATCATGTCTTCTACCGACCAAACCAGCAGTGCATCAAACTCAACTGCTTCTGTTGAGTGGACAAACAAACCAACCACGGTTGTCCAAGGCGATCGTTTTACCGTCAAGCTCGAAATTCAGGCAAATGGAAACCAGTTCTTTTCCCAAAACAGACAGGTGAACGTGAGCATGATTTCACGGCTCACCGATGATGATAGTCAAGGCCAGAAGGATCTGTATTACAATGCGCATACGATTCTGGGGTCAGAACCCATTGAATTTAAGATAACCGAGCCGATCGACCAGGCAGGAGAGCATACGGTCAATATTACTGTTCAAGCGCCTGAGGCTGTTAGTCAGCGCACAATGTATTGCTAGACGAGTCTCACTGTGAAGAGAGGCACTGGGAATGTGGGGTTCATTGATCGCGATATATTCCGTGCAAGAACAAGGGAATGGAAGGAGTACTGGTGGAGAGTTTCTTTCTTTACTTCTCATGACTGTGTAATTTGCATGAGTATCTGGTTCTGTGGCATCTGTTTGTGTTGGAGTACGGGCATCTTGGGTTTGCAATCTCTTTTCATTTAGGTTACGGGTTTTTAGTTACTGGTTATAGATGGTATGTTGTGAGTATTTATCTAGTATTTATCTAGCTCCCTTTTTTTTTGAGACCTGGACTGTGTTTGAGTGAGATTATCTTTTCGGGTTAGCAATCTATTATCCATATTCATATTGCTCAATTCAGCTCCCAGCTCTCGAGGCTCTTCCGCTCTTAAAACAATAATAAGGTAATGAATCAGAGAAAATAAAACTTAATACGACTTCTGTCAGACGAGCTTGTGCCGCGCAAAGAAAGCAAGATCGAGGCTAAATTGATCCTTGTAGGCCGCATCCTTTGTTTTGTTTATTGTCTTTCACGTAGGTGTCGAACACTTTGTCTGCTGTTTCTTTTATATTGTACTCGAAAATCGATCAATGAACGGTATATTCGACCTGTCTACCTAGATGTGCTATTGGATGCTGTATATTGACTAGCAGTGCTGACGACGAAGCTAAACTCGTAAGTAGTATGTTTTTGAAGTCCTTCAGTTTTCGATTGTTGATGCACTGCTGTGGATTTGCTCTCGACGAGAATCGATTTCTTTTTGTACTCCCAGAGGACCCACATACGTACAGTACATCAATGAAAACCAAAGAATAATGACGGGCGTTCCCTCTCATTATCGACAATTACTAGAGTCCTTTCGCCCATCGCCGTGAACTGGCTCCAAAACCCGTAGATTTTATCTAACTGCAATCCACGATGTATATAACCCGGAATGAAGTATAAAAGAAAAGCTCAAGCATGGAATTCTCCATTTCATTTCGCTCTGTGGAGGTTTACAGGTAACAACGGAACGACACGCCTTGTCTATATAAAATTCACCAGGTACGTTGAGCAGTCTGTCGTTGACGAGAACTGATTTAGGGTATACTAACAGACTGATAGCTCGACAGCAATTTAACTTCAAAAGAAACTATTGTCTAACCAGATCCTTTCATCAGGTAAAGACAGAATCTGCACTTACAGACATGCCAATAGGCAAACGGTACCCAGTGTTGTTCATTCACGACGAAGTCCTGAAAGCGCCTCCCTTTCGTGACGCCGATGGAAATGACTTCTTTGGCAACGGCGAAGACGATGATGATAGTGACGATGACGATGTCGAAGAGGACGATGACGAGTACGAGTACGACGACATGAGCGACGACGACGACAGTTTCCATCCTATTTATTTCCACTGGATCCAACAGCCCCCGCTCACGGTCAACGTCCATACCGCCATCACGGTAGACTTCCATTACAGAACTCCTGACACAGTTGTGCGAGAGTGTTCCATAACCCTCGACAGGGAGGAAGGCAGCGCCGCGAGGCGTTGGATTCGCTGGGATATTGGACGCTGCTGGGTGCAGACCAACACGGACATGTCGGTGGATATCCCCATACCGGCCATCATTGAATCTGGGCAGTACACCATCTGCTTTATCATTTGCCGCTGCGGTAATCCTGATGATGTTGTGCTCTATGCCCGGACGAGTGTGTTTACTGTTGTGGGTAGGGACGAGGATGATCATGTTTAAATTGGCAGTTTCTAATTCTACTAGATTTGATTCTACTAGATTGTGAGCCTATAATTGTGCGAAATGACTGCTCATTCTGGAATATAAATGATCGGGCTGGCCTCTATTTATTCAGTCGCCACTGCCATATTTGTGTGTAATTCCTCTTCCTGAGGATAGAAACAAGTGTTGATATTGTTATTATTAATTTAACCAAAGGCTACTATATCTCCTGTCACTCAGAGTCAACTATGACCACTACATAACTGACTCCCAAGCCGAAATCTGAGTCAATTGCACCGATATATGACTCCTTAACCGTACATTATAAAGGAGAGGCTTAAACATGTCATTATCTACTCTTTCTTTTCTACTTCTTTATTTCAAAGAACGAGGAAGTATAAAGAGGCTTATCCATATACAAACCATCAAGTTAGTCGAACAAATGCATATCCTTCCTCTTATGTGGCTCAACGAGGAACTGACTTATAACAGACATATAGACAGACTGCTGGTGTGATCGAAGGGATTCCATTAGTTACTCTCGATAGAAAAATGCAGGACATTATTACAGCCATGGCCAGGGGAATAGGCGAAAAGGTCCCAGTGTTATACTTTCGTCAGAAACCTCCGAGGCCACCGCGCTTTTTGGACAACGACGGAAATGTTGTCTTTGGCAATCCAAATACGAATGGTGGTGGTGGAAACAACAATGGAAACAACAATCAGAATCCCGTTGTTGACAACGACAGAAA
Source organism: Rasamsonia emersonii CBS 393.64 (assembly GCF_000968595.1). Classification (NCBI taxonomy): domain Eukaryota; kingdom Fungi; phylum Ascomycota; class Eurotiomycetes; order Eurotiales; family Trichocomaceae; genus Rasamsonia; species Rasamsonia emersonii. The sequence goes on from NW_013563198.1 coordinate 21,537, forward strand.
CAATGTCTTTCCAAACCCAGATACGAATAGTGGAGGAGGAGACAACAGTGACAATACAGATCAGACACAGCGCGCAGAAGTTGAACTCGAGTGGATAAGCCACCCCCCGCAAGAAATCATCGTCAATTCACCCGTGGAATGGAGATTCCGACTCAATTCCCCACAACAAGCTGAATACGAATGTCTCCCAATCTACTGCAAGTGGCTAGAGAATGAGAATGATTGGTTTCCTGGATACTTGTTCTCCTTCCGAGTTCAAACAAACACGGAGGCCACTTACACTTACGCTATCAGAGCAACGGGGGCATAATAGTATTGCTAGCGGTTATGGCAGATGGTTCAGGATCATAGATAACAACTAATCGACTTCAGAACAAGAAGGACACGGGCAGGCACTCTGTTGATGCGGTATAATACCATAGATAAAAAAAAGCAAAAATAAACAAAAAAAAAGAAAAAAAAACCTCTGATAAGGGGTGCCGTCCCTTCCGCAGCACCCCCACAGATTTGTACAAGTCAGGATAAATGGGTCCCCAATTTTTTTTATTTGGAAACCACAGGGATCGAACACCTGGGCCAAATTGTTTCTGACCAGACTTCGACATACTGACAGGTGCAGTCCTGACCGCTGCACTATTCAGCCCTGTCCGTTGAGCAGAGACGGAAACAAAGGAATTGTATATGCCTGTGGGGGAGGGTGTGATTGGCTGGGTTGCCAGACTAGTAGGTAGGTAAGGCAGTGCAAAAGTGACAGACGATGCAAAATGGACAAATAAATGGCCCTGCAAGTGTTTTGTTTTCACTGATACGCTCTCTTGCCAAGTAGTGGCAAATCATTAGGTATGATACTCTCTGTCTAGCATGACCTGTCAACTCGGCTCAATCAAATGAATCAAATCAGCAGCTACAGAACCAGGACCTGAAACTAGCTAGAGAGATGTAAAGGCAAAAACTACAAAGACTGCAGGAGGAGACCTTTGATATTGATATTATGTACTGCAGTAGTCAAGAGACGCAACCCTTTCCCAAACAGGAAACCCGATCATTTACCTCCTATGATGGGTCATCTGACCTTCAAATACCTAACAATCTTTCTGACTCTTCTGCCTCTTTCGAATGAGATTGACTCTATATTTTATATTATGATAGGTATTTGATGGAATTTCAATATTCCCCCGCATTAAATGCATATTTTCTAACAGAGAAATATTATTGTTACACGTCCTAGCCCTAATAACTGTCTACCAGTGTGTTCTGATATACGGAGTAATTAATGCGACTGTTTGATAAATCAAAGCACCGCGAAATAAGTCGTCCGATATTGTTGAAACTGTAAAGATTATCGCTCCACTCGTCGTTCCATCGTCTTAGTCAGGGAAATTGGTGTCAAATCTGGTCAATCTAGGATCATATCCAATGCTGTCAACTCCAAAAAATCATCCAGGCATATTCTCCTTATTGTTAGTCCCCTGACCCTCGCCAAAAGAGGGCAGATTCGAACTCTTCCGGGCTTGAGGGTTATTGAAGCCTTCGTCCCTGAATTTTCCACTCCAATCACGTCTTGGCGACAATGGCGACACCACCGACTCATAGCGAGGGGGTTCCTGTTCAAAACCAGAGAATACTGAGGATTTGGCGGCGAAAGAGCTATCGCGTAACTTAGATTCGCCAGCACCCTGCTTGCCAGCAAACGGACTATAATTGAAACCGCCCATAGCTCCAGACTTGGTGGTGGTCAGATGTTGGAAAGGATTTTTAGTCGGAGCAGACCTCGTCGGCAATGTAGTCAAAGTGGAAGGAGGGTCGCACAGCTGAGCGAGCAATGCCCTTGTTTTCTTTGTATCTAAGTGTTCACCTCCAAGGATCCGTTCCTGCTTCTCGAGAACAGAAGTGAGGATCTCTGTTGCTTGATCGACTTTGCCTTCTAATCTCCGGACTTCGGCAAGGTCAATCATGATCCTGGTGGTCGTAGAATCCATCAGACCAAGGTCCTCGTGTCCGCTCTGTGCGAGAGCCCAGCAGAGTAGATTATCAGCTTTCCAACCGTTGTTCTGACGAATAAACTGTTCCGCAAGCATGAGCATTGCCTGCAGGATATACTCTCTATCTTCATCCATGTTCATGTCTCTGATTGATCGGATCAAATAACGATACGCGTTTGCTAAGTCGTCCTCTGCCCCTTGCTGATGGATCACCGCAAGCCTGGATAAGATTCTCAAAGTAAGAGGGTCTTTAGTCCCGGGACAGTTCTCGATTATTCCGTTAGTTGCGAAAATGACGCCTACGCTCTGATACGCGAGGCAGCAAGTCCTTCCATACTCAGCCATGCTAAGCAGACTGTCTGGATGATCGAGGCCAAGAACATCTCTCCGAGTTTCAATTACTTCAGACAGTATTCCAAGCGCCTTGTCGTAGTCCCTCACAGCTGAACAGACCTTGGCCAAGTTGAACGACTTGACTGCAGTTGTTGGATGTCTTGCTCCTAGAAAGGCTTCGCACCGCTGCACATTTCGTTCTCGAAGCGGCAATGCCTTCGACCACTTTTTCTGGTTCTCGAAAACGTAGCCATATCATCTGTATGGAAGATATCGAATTCCCATTGCTCTTCGTTAGGCAAATAAACGGTGGGATAATTATTTCTCGATTTCACACTTTCAATTATCTTTTCGGCGGAAAACATATAAGCGAGGCCAAGATCGCATCCAGCCACAATCATCCCGTGCAGGTTTCCTTCATCGTCCACGACCCACGATCCACAGTCACCAGGCTCTGCGACTTTCTTAGCAAGTCGACCATCCATAACGCAGAGGTCACATACCAGTTTCCAAATCCAATGTCCACGCGTCCTGCATCTTGGATCCTGATAGGTAGATAACACAGACTGAATTTGATACCCAGGACTCCCGCACACCAGAGGCGCCTGCAGCAACCCAAATGCATTTAGGCGGTGGAATAGAGGCGATCGCACGCGGACTCAAAGTCTTTTTGTTTGGTAGGATAATTCGATTGTAAACGTCATCGTGCTTCTCGTCAATCTCAACCAGCGCCCAGTCAAGCTCCTCGCATAGCGACCCGTCGAAGCCAGCTGCCGAGGCACTGATGGCTCCCGACAGTTGCCTTCTCAGGTGGCCCACGAATACAGGTTCTGTATTTTCGTCTGGTGGCGGGAAGTATACATTTGTAACCGCAGGGTTTAGCTCGTTTTCCGTGGCGGCATTGTCTCTAACGGTGCTTGAAGAGGGAGACATTGAATCTATCTCTGCTTCGGAGTTCAGCTCATCCACATCTGCTTCCGCTTCCGCTTCCTCGTCCTCGTTCTCGTCAGATTGTTGGAAAAATGGATGTGCGACGGTCAGGCCAAAATATTCCGAATTCAGAGCGATGACACCACCGATGGTGACTTTGCGACCATGGGAAGGCAGATCGTTGGGACTGCTAGCGGCCAGAATCATGGAGCCGCACAACAAGCATGGTAGAGGACTGAACTCGCCACGGCCACCGCCCTTATGCTGATAGATCGATTTTTCGTAGGCTCGCGTATCAAACCCGAGGTCTTTGAAGCCGTCGCACTCGACGATCAGCTCGACCATGCGTCGCGAAACTTTGCGGTCGTTGCTCAGAACGACGACGGTTGGACGAGCGGTGTCAAACGTTTTCCCCATCATCCAGAAGTGAATGACGAACGGCGGCAGCTTCTTCTTCTTGATGCTTCGAAGTATATCTGCCCTGTGATCCTCGACCACGCGCTTTAGACTGGGACAAACTGTGGTAGTCCACACCTGGAGGAGACGGCCATCTGGATCGAAGGCTTTCTCATCCTCGACTTGCCGAAAGTGGGTTTCATTGATACATGCCGCCCGCTCCAACGCAGGGATTTCTTCCCAGGCACTGGTACTGAGCTGGACCGCCGGATATGTTGCGACACGGACATAGGCAGCCATGGTGTTGGTTGAGTTGCAAGAGCATCTTCAACGGGAGACGCCGAAGAGCGGGGTAATGAGTCCTTCTGGAGTCTCTAGTCAGCTCAGAGGGCTTTGCTCTGACAGCTCCCTCACCTTCACAGCCCAGTGTGGCTTTCTTTCTCTGGCTTGACGTGGCAGTGACAGGGTATACAACAAGCTTGGACCTCCCGGCCAACTACGCCCTTGTCGCTTGGAATCCGTACAGCCACGCCTTCCTTCTGGAGCGTTTGAGAGGAAGTGCATCCCTTCCACGCCTTGTTTCCCTGATGGCAAGTCTTTCTTCTTCCACGCACCAGATCAATCGATTCTTGCACAGAGAACAGAATGGACGCAAATGGCGGAGTGGCGGTCAACCCCTGTCACACGACGCTGCAAGGCTGGCCGTCTAAAGATGCAGCCTGGAATATAAAACAGACAAGGCTGAGTGCAATGCGGACTTCGTCGAGGCTTAGATGGAGCTATTCCGCGGCCCAACTCGACATGGACTGATTTTTTTCTTTCCACCTTGCGGCCCAGCCTGTCATATGGCTATGCAGCCTTGTTGGCTTTGCTTCATGTCAATTCCCTGTCTTCAATCTATTGACATCTCCATGGCGTCCTCTAATCTGGCAAACCCCCTTCAAGAAGCGCTCTCCGACTCGTCAGTAGTATTGGCGCTTGAAGAAGAGAAAGAGCCAAAGAGAAAGAGACTTGAAGAAGCTCTGGTGCGAGAACTATGGGGACAGAATAGTGCTGGCTTCTTCCATCGTACCCGCTTTGGCACCAATTCTTTCCTCGACAACTACTTTGGGCGTTGTGCACTGGTCGACACGGAAGAGCTGAAACTTCGCGTCCACCAAGATGTCGTTGATATCGTCTCCTTCGTCCGCCAAAATTCTCACATCCCCCGCGCAGAGCTTGTTCGGAAGATTCTAGATGAGGCGCCTTCATGGTTAGGCTACTCTTGGAACGCAGCAGAGGTGGCGATTGAGCTGGCTTTGGCTGACGGTGAAAGGGGAGGACTGGAATGATAGCCAAACGTTGCAACAATACATCTATAGCTGCTTTCCTCCAAGCATGACCAAGGCAAGCAAAAAGCAGTCATTCCCGTTTGATTTCAATGCCCTGAATCTGCAGGAAATTGGCGGGCTGCAAATCGTCTGGACGAATTGGGAGCATCTCTCTCTGGATCATACGGAAACAGTGCTATATCTGTTTGATCAAGGCCAGTTCCTTCAGAACTACCAAAATTCCGGTGAAAGGTGAGACTCATGAGCTCTAAGAAGTAGTCGTATTTAATTTTTCAGCTTTCATGTCATTGTTGAGTGATCTGGCTGGCTAAAAGAGGACAAAGGCAGATCTTCCCTCCCGGCCTTCTCGAAGAAACTGCCTTGACGCTGGCCCTTCTATTTCCGAGATCCAATTTCCAGTGTCGCAAGTGGCTTCGCAGGATTCAAGAACAGCAGGATATCGACGTCGAAGCGGGCTTCACGCGCCCTGCTCCGCGAGACGTTTCGTCCTATCGATATTGGGGGGAGAAGCTCCTTCTTCTCAAGGAAGTGTATGACAATACTGAGCCAAGAACATTCAAGCAATGGTGGATCGACAAGAGAAAGCCAAATTAGCGGTACACGTTCTGGATTGCTGTCGCAGCGCTGGTATTGGCCTTTCTTTTTGGACTTGCCCAGACGATTACGGGTGTTGTGCAGGTTGTTATTGCGTATCAGCAGTGGAAGGGGTAGCGAAGTCGCAACTATTTTTGTCTCGTCACTCATCCACATTTTCTGATTCCAGTTTGATTTCGCATATAACGGACTAGGCTGCATAATTACGGGGTAGATCATATCTATGGACTCCCTCAGAGGTGTAATGTACATTCGACATACTGCCAATTATTTATTCCATCCATGAATTACTTTTTGGATATCTAATCGGTAGCGCCAACAGAGTATAGTACGGATAGCCCCCCCCAAAAAAAAAGAAAAAAAGAAAAAAAAAAGAAAAAGAAAAAGATAGAGTACATAATGTCAAGACCTGGTGTACGCGTCACGCGGATGACCATCTACATCTATCCAGTCCAAAATTGGGCCTGCGCTCAGGCAGATTCTGTCAGTATTAATATCATATTAATATTAGTCTCGCTTTAGCTGCGAACTATGCACATATATATCTTATATCTTGCTCTGTTCAGAATAAATATATCGAATCAAAAAAAAAAGGAAAAAAATACTATCTATCGAAAAAAGCAGTCAATATTCAAATTCGTGAGATTAGGGAGATATTTATTGTTTTTATTATTTAGCAGATTTGTTTGTGCTCATTATAATCAGTCTATTTGATATTATTCAGCCATCCTCTATTTCATAGTCTAGAAAATAGAAAACTAGGGCGTTCTGTCAAAATTGACGATCATCTTCATGCTCGGACGTGATTTCTTTTATAGGCAAATACTCCAGGACTATTGCTTATTAAGTGATAAAAATATACATAGAGCAAGCTATGCGTTAATGAAGATCTTTATAGCCCTTTACTAGCAGTTTACTAGCAGCAGATCACTAGAAATAGTGGAAGCATGATTTTCGGCTGGTTCCGTTGCGCCTGAGGCCGCCGTGTTGAGCCTGAGGCCTTGAATCACGACTGAAACAAGCCTGGAGGGTTGTTCAAATGCATCGACCAAGCCAAATCATCCTACCCACAGACATGAAACGGATCTCCTTGCTTGGATCTCTGCTGCGCCGCAATCGATGATCCATTCAGCGTCGGCTGGGCGATCTCCCAGCTAGGCGAGCGGAGAAATAAAACTCCCCAGGGCCATCCCAGTCGCATGACCGGCGCATTTATTTATTCTGCATGGCTGCAAGTCGGCTCCGGCGCCGAATCAGACCGCGCAGCTGATGGATCTTCTTGTTTTTGAGATTTGGGTCTTGTTTGGTTGGCGGCGCGAATGGCCCAAAATTTAGTCGGCCCAAAGACAAGAACGTCCACCGACGGACGGGCCGATAAAGAAGCAGTCATGCTGGAATAAATTTGGGTCTCGACTCTTTAGTCCCTTGCAGGCAGCATCTCCGTCATCAAGACGCAAATTTATTTTATTTTTTCGCCGTTGAAGTTGTCTTCTTTTGGGGGAATTTTCTGGCCGTTTTTTGGACGGACAAGTCTCGCGATGCCGAAAATTTGGAACTCTCCGTCTTCCGCCATTTCGGCCTTCCTTTTTTCATCCACCCACATGCGTTGGACAACACAACCCAACACACCTTTCGGCACGTCTGGAAGTCTGAATTTCTGGGGCTTTGGATCTCACTCCGCCTGCAGCTCCTGCAGTGGATCCCTCTAGCGTCGCCGCGGAGGACGATCCACAGACGGACCAGGATGCCGCTGCTGCTGGTTGGCAACGCGTCTAACAGAGTGGCCCCCGGGCGCTTGTTAGGATCTGGCGCAGGGGATCATTCGATATGTCTGACGTTCGAGAGCTGAGTGAAAGGTCGCTAAAACGTCGCCAGATCTGTTTATTGGGACGATGGAAAGTCCCCTGCGGAGATTTATCACCAATGGCCTCCCCCAATCCAACGTCAACGCTCGCTTACAGACTTCGCATGCTGTCAAAATGGGGTTCGGGGCCATGGTTGGTGAATCGTCCTGCGGTCTCCTGAAAATCGTCGATGCCTCCAGGTTACACCGTTTGGGTCGATCGATGGACAGAATTTCAGGCCCCATCGGACCCGCGATCAACCAGTCGTGAAAAAAAGGACCTTCTTTTTCAGTCAACAGTCACGAGCATTGCTTTATAATGGAACTGAGCGCCTCTGACCAGGCCCAGCTCGCCTTCCTGTTCTGTCTTGCTCGTTCTTCTTCCTCTTCCTCTCCTTCTCGTTCCTGTTCAGGGCTGCTGTGCCCTGCCTGGAAGCCACCATGTCGACGCAAACAGCTGCATCGACAAAATCCAATATGGATGCAGACTTGCACACCGATGACGTGGGGATCGCTTTCTTGCCTGCAGTTGCCCATTCGCTAACTCTTGCCAGTATCTCGAAGACGAGGGCGTAGCCGAAGATGCCCAAAGTGTGGACAGCATGTCAATCGAGTCCTCCGTCACCCGCTATCGCTATGAGAATGGACGTCGCTATCACGCCTTCCGAGAAGGTGTCTACCTGCTGCCCAACGACGAGATCGAGCAGCGCCGTCTGGATCTGATCCATCACGTCTTCCTGCTCCTGCTGCAGGGAAAACTGTTCCGGGCGCCCATCCCGTCCCATCCCCAGCACATCCTCGACATTGGCACCGGAACAGGCCTCTGGGCGATGGACATGGCTGACGTCTTCCCCAGTGCCCAAGTCATCGGCACCGATCTCAGCCCCATCCAGCCGTCTTGGGTGCCTCCGAATTGCAAGTTCTATGTTGACGACGTTGAGGGCCAGTGGACGTTTGGTCACGAATTCGACTTCATCCATGGGCGAGCAATGTGTGGCAGTATTGCGGAGTGGAACGGCTTGTTCCAGCAGGCGTTCGACAATCTCAGGCCGGGCGGGTGGCTGGAAATGCAGGAATTCGAGATGGAGGTGTACTCAGATGACGGCACCCTGGAGCGGGCTGAATACATCCCGAATTGGTTGAACATGGTCAACGAGGCCAGCACGAGGTTTGGCAAGTCTTTCAACGATGCAAGCAGGTTGAAACCGGCCATGGTCGACGCTGGGTTTGCCGATGTGCATGAGGATATTTACAAGGTTGGTTGATCTCGAACACTAAACCCTAGTATGTGCCATACTCATAAATCCATTCAGGTACCTATTGGTGCGTGGGTCAAAGACGCTCGCCTGAAGGAACTCGGCCAATACGCTCTGCTTGCGGTCTATGAATCCATCGAACCGTACACCCTCGCAGCTGCCACTCGCGTGTTAAGAATGCCACTGGACAAGATTCACCAAATTATCGCCAGGGTCAAAGCTGAGCTTTGCAACCCCCAACTTCATCTCTACGCCAAAGTCCGTTTTATCTACGGCATGAAGCCGACTTAATCCTAATCTTTCGAATGCATCGATAGATAGACTGATGATGACTTACGACGTGATGATGATTATGATCGAGAGGTTTTTGTTCTACGGTTTAAGGGAAAATGCATTACTCGAGGTTTTGTCAGAATGGGTCATGGAGCGGTTTGTTTGTCCATCTGCTGTATTTGAATGCTTTTAGATACCCTGCTGAGTTAGTGATAAAATAATTTTTTAATGTCTCGGATTTGATTGTCATGTGGTGGATATCAAACTCATTCCCTCTTTCACTCTCCCAGATGTTGCATTGTGCTATGCCTGATGTTTGTACTAGTCAAGCTTTACCATTCTTCTGGACAGTGGGATTTCCAACTCATCAATATAACAGTGAAGTGAACATCAAATGCTCCTGTGCACTGACAGTCCCAACAAACACTCAAGACCTCCCTCACAAGATGCGTGACGCTGAGCTTCTCTCTGAATGTGGAAAGACCTTGGAGCACGCCGAGCTTGTCCAGCCCCATACAAACTATTAACCAGCCGCCAGCCCATCGTGGAGACAAAATTCACCATGGCGACCTTCTGTGACAGTCCTGCTTTCCTTTCTGCTTTCATCTTCTTTCCTTCAGACACATTCTAATCTGTCCATCCCTCTGTGTCTTGTCTCAACTGTTCTTCCATTTGAGACATTCATCCTGTATCATCTTATCATCTCCCTATTCCTCGATCGTCCCTTCTTACTTTCCATCAGCCATAGTGACAATGTCCATATACCCCAGAATCACTAATTGCCCGGTCCCTCTTCTCCAGGAGACCGGATGGATCTACAACGACATCGAGTTGGCCTCCTGCCCCAAGAAGCAGGTCTCGAGCCTGGCCTGGTCGTCGGCCAGGGACATGCTCGCTGTCGCTTCCTGGGACAATACACTGCGGATCTACGAGGTAGAGGGTTATTTGGATGCGGAAGAGCGGGTTAAAGTGCAGTTCGATGGGCCTGTTCTCAGCTGTGCCTGGTCTCGTGTAAAGATACTTGTTTGCTGCTGAGAATCTGTCTGATCCATACTGATCGAGATCTAGTACAGGAACCTCGTCGTCGGGGCGAGCGCCGACAAGTCCGCTCGCGTCTTGGACGTGAGTGGCGAAGCGAGAACACTTCGTCGCCTGGACGGCCATGAGGAACCTGTCAGCTGCGCCAAGTTCTTTGATCACCGCGCAACTCGCACCGATTTGCTCGTCACCGGTTCCCGGGACCGCATCGTCAACTACTGGGATTTGCGCCAGAGAGAGCCCATCGGCTCGCTGTATTGTAATCAGCGAGTCGAATGCCTGGACACTGACGAGCGTATGCTAGTGATAGGCACAGGTAGTCGTGAGATCCACATCGTCGATCTGCTCCAGCAGTATAGCATACGTTTGACGGTGAAAAGTCCATTGCTGCAGAAGACCCGTGTGGTCAAATGCCTGCCTGGCACGTACGGATTCGCCGTGGGGAGCGCCGACGGACAGTGTGCAATCCATTATCTGGACGCGAATGCTGAAGCGTAGGTCTCTCTCATCTATTCCCCTTTTTTAGCTTTTGATAGCACTGCTGACAGACATCTCAGCGAGAAACGCAACTACGACTGGAAATGCAGTCGTCAAGACGGTGCAAACCCGAAGTGCGAGGTTAACGCTATCAGCTTCCACCCTCTTTACCGCAGCACATTCAGCACCGCCTGCGCAGACGGCACACTGACAATGTGGGACTACAAAACCCACAAGCGCGTCAGGACGTTCCCCAACATGGGCGGATCCGTCCTTGCGACGGCGTTCAACCTCGACGGCACGCTCTTCGCGTACGCCCTCGGCCCGGACGAGAGCAAGGGTCCTTCTTCTTTTGCCAAGAAGAAGTCGGTGGACGAGCCGAGTAGGGTGATCCTTCACGAGATGGCGGATGATGAGGTCGAGCCGTGGCTCAGGAAGCATCCGGAGGATGGGAGTGCCTACAAGGCGGAAGGATGGTGATGCAGTCGGTTGACAGGCTGTTCGTGCTGTTCGTATCGAGAGGATGTTCTTGTGGACTTTTTCTTTTCGATGTGGGCTGAGCAGTCATGACATGGCCATATCTGAGGTTCTTTCCTCGTTGCTTGTCGTTCTTTGCTCCAGCTTTCTGTTTGTCTGTACGATAGGATGAAAGCGCAGTCTGGATTGAGATTCTTACTATGGATGAGAAGAGTTAGGCATTAATAGTAAGACCAGGAACACTTGATTCAGAATAATGATAACAGTCTTTCCTGAGGACTTTTATTAACTCCCATGCCTATATAATGTAGAGTACAGTACATATATCCATCCTCCTAGCTTTAAAGACAGTCGATGGTATAGTTTGTCGCTCTCCCGCTTTTTTTTAAAAAAAATTCTTTCCTTTGCCTGCGTTATTTATTCAGCAACAACCAAGAGAATTCACATTTTCATTAATTATTCGCTTAACCCCATTCAAAGAGAATATCAAAGAGAATATAATATATAGCGATTAACAATCAAATAATTAATCCCGACTAATTTCAATGAATTGATCCATCCATCATCCATCCTCATACGTCAACAATCTATCTACACGACAAACCATCCAGCCAGCTAGGTAGGTAGCTAGGTAGGAGGAGGAGAAGTCACCAGACTGGACTGGACAGAAGAGTATTATCACTGCCATTAGTCGCAGTAGTAGTAGCTATCGAAGTAGAAGTAGCGGTAGTAGCTGTCGTGGCTGTACTAGCAGTAGCAGTAGAAGTCGACCTCGCCCGCTTGTGTCGTGTCAGTAATAGCTCCATCTTTCTTATACTGCTGGTGCTGCTGCTCCGGCTGGTAGTGATGTTGCTGGTGGTACTGTTGGTGTTGGTGCTGGTACTGGTGCTGATGGTGGTTCGTTGTTCGGCGAGAGTGAAGGTCTTGGTGGATGTGGAGCGTGTCAGACGCTGTTTGGAGAAAGATTGGGGTTAGTGACTTGTTTGTATATTATCCAGATAATAACAGAAAAGAAAAGCAAAGCAAAGGAGAAAAATAGAGAAGGTGTGTGTATGTCAGGGGAAACAAACCTGAAGAAAAAGAACAGCGAAAAAGCGTCCTCGTCCGCGTCCACGTCCACCTTCACGTTCATGGTGTTTCTTTCTGTCGCTGGTAACAGCAGCAGTATTTCCGGTCGAGGTAGATAAGGGCTTCTTTTCATTCTGGCATTGGCACTGGCATATGTCAAACTGGTCAAAGTGCTTGAATTGCCCTGATGTGTTGGTGGACAGTGAGGAGGGAGAAGGAGAAGGAGGATTGACTTCTTCTGGGAGGGTTGGTAATGTTTGGACTATACATCACAAGAAAAATAAAATCAGTCAGTTAGCCAGAAGTCATCTCCAGAGAGAAAGTGCAGAAATATACCCCTTTTCAACACCCCGTATCGCGCCCCCGGTGCCCCCTCCCACAGTGTGCCGTCGGCATCCTGATAAGTGTACACCTGCGTGTCTGCGTCATAGCTGATTCGCTGCATGCCCTCTGGAAGACGAGTACTGTCCTGTTGGCATAATATCGTGAATTAGCTTTTTCTTTCTTTGTACTGGAGGGAGAGACCTGAATATGTACCGTACCTCACTGCAGTTTGACCAGCGGCCCATGCTGATACACATACACATCAGGTCAATAAATCAGTTTGAGAGTAAAAATCACAATTAGTTGCTAGTCATAGAACGAGTGAGGAAAAAGGAGGAGGAGTACAATGTCAAGTCAAGTCAAGTATAGATAGAGAATAAGTACATGTGATTAATTACTATCAACCAGCCCTAGGTTTAAACGAAAGGAAGCATGCATGCATACATACATACATACTGTGCACGTTGCACAAGGCTCAATCAAAATGCCAGTCTGATAGTCAGAGAGAGTTAGATAGATAAACCACAGATTATCTCGTTCTTAACTGGGGTATAAATAAAACACTGTCTTTATCATTTATCTTAATGTTTTCTTTGTCTTTGTCATAGAATAAGATAAGATAGTAGGGGAATGCAGCTCCTTGCGTACCTAGTCGAGAATCTCCCTTTTTTATCCGTCTCAAATCCGAATGAATAAATTATGGTATTGTTTACGTCTAGCCTTGTTAAAAAAACAAAAAGGAGGTTAGTAAGTTACACAAGGCAGGCATCTTTGTGGAGGAATTGTCCGATAGGGCTAATTTTATTATCACCCGGGTACATACCGAGAATGTCTTAAGAGGACCTGGAATTGCTCCTGTGTCCTTTGGCTTTTTATCTTAAAAAAAATCTATTGAAGTGATTACAATACTGTTATCTACTAATATCTCTCCTCTAGAACCAGACTCAGATAAAGCAAAAAATGCAGTAAGTGATCGATCTGATTTCCATGAAACAAATCCTTCTACACCAATATCTACTACTAGCTCAACCATCCTTTCTATTTGACATCTTACTCAAACATCACTTTCACACCTCCGCCGACATACTCACTGCCAACATGGTATCGCTTCGTGCTGAGAGTGGATAAATCAGTACAGCACAGAAAAAAAAAAGGATGAACGACGAGAATGGGAAGTATCCCCTGTTAACGTTAGCCGTACAGTACAGGCATACTGCAACTCAGCAATGTACTTCTGCAGCATCGCATGCAGTTCGACGTCATTCAAGTAGGTGGCGAGGAATTGTTTGGATAGGACATTGAATTCGGCAACGGCGGAGCGGATCATCTCGAAGGCCTGGTCAACTCCTTTCTGTAGAGAGCCGTGTTGGAGGTACAGCAGAGAAAGAATCGTGTCGACTTGTCCGAGTTTCTGCAGAGGTCGGTCAGGTAGCTAGAAGTACACTAGACAGGAATGCTATAAAGCTCCTTCTGGCGGAATGGAGGTCGTCGGTCCTGCATGACAGAACGATTAGCTCAAGCATATGAAAATGAATATCAGATGTCGCAGCGAACATTGCAATGATTATATTGGTAAGTTTCCGCAGCTAACGCATCTCCTTCCCCTGGACGATTGACGGAGACATCTCCATTTCGTAGCCGTATCTACTCAAGATATCAACCAGGTCAATATTAAAAAAAAAAAAGAGAGAGATGACATACATCTCAATCAAAGCAAGCACAACGCCATTAGCACTCGAGCCCATCCTACGCTCGAGATATTCCTCCACAGAATGTACTTTCCTGCTTGTCAGGACCTGCTGCTCCAGCAGAGCCATGTCGACATAGTTGAGTTGCTGGAGAAGTAATTCCCTCTGCGCTGCAGCATGTCAGCCGTCAGGCACCTCACAGCCCATAAACCGTCCACTTACCAGGACTGTATACAGCGGAGACAGGCTTCCCAATAGGCTCGAAGTTGGAAATTATGTAGTTGTCACTGCCAGGTAGTTGACTAATATCGGAAGCATCCGGTGTGAGGACATGGTGGATGAATTCTTTAGTTTGGCTACAGAATGCTGCTATTCGTCGCCTCGTATAGCATATCGGTGAACTCTGGTTATCGGTGTCTGTTGCTATTAGCCAAAAAGGAAAAAACAAATAAATAAAATACATTCTTGTTCGAAGAAGGAATTCAAGAGAGAAACTATACCATCATCCCACGAGAACAACTAACAAGCACAACTCAGCAAGCCTTCTTACAGTATACAGACTTTTAATGCTAAACCTACCCAAATGCAGATATACGCCATAAAACCAATTCTCTCAAACGACGCGTACGAGAACCACTGCGATCCGAAAGAGCCGGCGTCCAAGTCCTGCATGTTCTGTCGCTTCTTTCCTTGAGGGAAGGATCTGACAGATGAATGTCAGCCTGGAACATTGCAGAATGTATGCGTACCGCTTAATATATTTGTCCATATCGACACAGAGACGCTCCAGCTCCGGCTTACACCCTTAGCCCAGTGTCCTAGGAGTGGTTTCAGGTCTGGAGTGATGACTTTTTTGGCCGCGCAAAGCTTTGATCAGGTGTTCTCTCCGGCTTTCTTCCGTGGGGCCCATAATAATACCTATTCTGACAAAAAAAAAGAGAGAGAGAAAATTGCACAGAGATATAATAAGCTATTGTAACGTGAACAGCTGCTTGAGGGAGAGCCCATTCCTCATATCAGGGAAGTGTACATATATATATAGCTATACACTGCAAGCTGGTATGAAGCGTAACGTGCTCAAACCAGCACACACATCCATCTGAGTCAGACTGATGATACATAGATATCAAGCTATTTCCCAACAAAGAATCAGCGCTCATAATTACAACATTGTAATTTTTTTTCCCACAAAAGACAAGATCTACATCCCTCGCGCGTCTAGGGTTTATGCATGATGACTCGTAGTAGAATTGCCTAATGCATGTCCGTCTTTAGTGGTTAATAACCTTATGCTACATACATGTCTAGGTAGGAAGTAGATAGAGATAGAACACAGCCCTGAAAATCGCAGTGATAATAGATTATGTATGTATTCCTAAGTGCATTTAGTCAGAATTTATTTGAGATTTATGCAAAAAAAAAATCATAAGTGGCAATTTTGAGACAATGTTTTTCATATTTTTTTAAAAAAAAGTACTTCAAAGAGAAAGCAAAAAAAGAAGATGATGGCCATGATGAAAGGAATTCATCTCTCTTGTTTTTTCTTCTTTTTTCTTTGTTTTCTCCCTTTCGTCTCACTCTTATTTTATTCGACCATCATCATGCATTATGCATACAGAGTAATGCATTCATTATACCATCCAATGACCAATCCACAGACTTAACCAACAGGTCTCTCTTTACTAATGCTAGACTTGCTATTTTTCCATCCTCTGTACAGAGTAGGTAAGTTTCCTGGTCTAAGAAGGAAGAGGCAATAAATAAATAAACAAATAGATGCCTGCCATGCCATATATCCGACTGGCAGTGTTCTTCTCTATCTGGTACTTTTTTTCCCCTTTGCTGTCTGGTATTATTGGTACTGGATCCAGCATATTTCTCAATGGAAACTCGTATGATTTGGATTGCGTGGCAGGAATCAAGCTCGTAAAATACATGTACTGTACAGTACCTACTGAGTGGACTACACTTAACATGCAATGCTTTTTCTGAATCAATCAAATCCAGATTTTTAATCTTCTCTTATGAACATTCCTCTCTTCTCTTAACTAACTAACACTATACATGCAAATGCAAATGCAGATGCAGATGCAAACAGACAGACAGGGTATAAACATAAATATAAGTCATGATAACCAACACACTGTGTTGACATGATATCGTAGATTTATATGATATAGGATAATCGTCTAGGACGCCCACTCACTCAATCACTTACTCAATGCATGCATGCAGACCACCGGCACATAATGCAAGTGTATGTACATACATACAGTACTCCGTACGCTTCATCTCAACTCGTGTTTAAGCAGAACTCTCTTGCCCGGCCTCCACCTTCTGCTCTTGGGCAGCCGGGTCAGCAGAGGCGGCGGGCGCAGACGCAGACGTAGCGGGGACAGTATCAGCAGCAGCAGCAGTCGTGCGAGACCGCAGCGGCAAGTATCCAGGCCATTCAGCCTTGAGGACATCAAAGACAGCAAGGAAACTCAGGACGAAAAGCGCGACGAAGATGAGCCTGGAGAGTAGTCAACCAGTCAGCAGTTGACCCAGTTAACTCTAGTTTTGCTATGTATATATATATATATTCCCACCATAACAACACGCCAAACGCAATAATCGCATCAATATACGGCGACCCAACAAGGGAATCGCCCACAACGGCAGCCAGGTCCGCAAACCCAGCCAGCCAAAAGACCCAGGTAACGAAGTAGACAGCAATAAGGGCGGGCGCCAACCACGCATTACACGCATGCTGCCCCTTTGAGTGAAAGAACAATGGCAGACCCAACGCAGCAGCAGAGACGAGGATGGACCAGACGGCGGCGAACATCAGGAAGGCGATGATGGCGGGCGTGCCGATCTTGGTGGTCTCGTAGGTGAAGCCGAACCCGTAGTCGTAGACGGGCACCTCGACGACCTGGTTGAGGATCGAGATGGCGTGGGCCAGCAGGCCGAGTTGGATGAAGGAGAAGGCGAGGGCGGTGCCTAGGAGGGCGAGGAGGGTGATATGCAGGGCGGGCATGTTGTATACTGTACAGACCGTTTACTGGGTTTGACAGAGTAGGAAAAAACTCAGCCTGCAGCTGGGAACATAACATATATATCTATACGACCTCGTATTCATACGACGATTTTTCCACCCACGAACTATATTCGATATTATTTACACCGGGAATAGCTTCACGGACCGCCCAGTCGGGCAAGTTCAACCTTACGATCCATCCCGGCTAGCGAGGACTTTGATTGGACAGGAAGGCATATCTTTAGCAAGAGAGAAGGTTCAAAGCACAGACTACTACGCTAGTAGTCAGGGCTAATCCAGCCTTGTAAGTTAAGGAATGGATCTAGACGATCATTCTCGTCTTTTTTTATCCTGTTAGGGTAAGTGCCAAGAGGCTCTGCTGTTGGTCCAGCCCAGGAGGCTTTTTCCCCGTGGTGTCATCGTCTGCTGTGATTCGAATTAATCGAATTTAAATTTAGCGAAAAGAAAGAGAAGAAAAGGGGAAAGATAGCCGGTGCTGTACGGACTATGTACGAAGTATATGAATATTATACAGTACATCTGCATCGATATTTCTACCTAGCTGATGACCTCTGCACTCATTTAAAAGAAAAAAGAAGAAAAGACTATATACTCTCCTCTCTCCCCCCGTATAGATAAATCTATATACAGTACAAATGTAATAATTAGCAATAATATTCCGTTCACAAATACAAAACACATACAAAACAAAACAAAAAAACAAGGTTTTCCCCAACTAATAACAACTCTAATGTAATGTAACACTGTACGAAGTATATATATAACATTAATTACTAAATTAGTTAAGGCCCAGTTCCAATCTTGGCTCCAGAAATTGCTTTATTTTCAGCCGCATGCTACATGAACTGTACTCTGTACCTACGTACGAGGAAGGTAAGCCAGTTAGTGACCTCGGTACCTCGGTAGAACTCTATGTGTGTCCATAGTGTACAGTACGTATGTATATGCCTAAGGTTAACATTAATGATTCTTACTTACCTACCTATCTTGACCTGGAGAATACTTCGAACAATATTATATCCGTATCCATCGCATTCATTCGAGTAGTGGGTACATTCGTACATACATACATGACTGACATGACTAACATGACCGACATGACTATCCAATCCGTGCATGACCATCGCATTACCATTCGAGTTTGTTCGTTCGTTCATGTCCATCAAAAGATGACTCGTGACAAGAAGAAAAAAAAAGTCAAAAGCAGATTCAGAAAAACAAAATCAAGACACCTCCACAGAACCAGTACACTGTATACTTGTATACTGTTAACAGTATACTGTAGAATGCTACCTCCTCCAAAACATCAGCTTGCCCAGCTTCCGCTGCGCCGTCCAGCCCATCTCCGCTAGAGTGTCGCGCCAGGTCGCATTTCCGCCGTAGTTGGTCGATCCTCCAACGGTGCTTTGCTTGGCGCTGCTGCCCTTCGCACTGATGTTTCCCGCCGCAAACTTCATCTTGCCCTCGGCGATCTTGTGGATGACGTTCAGGATGGCGAATGCCGTCGACCCCAGCGCGCGGAACGCCGCCAGAGCGGCCACCGCCCACAGCAGGATCGACAGGTACACGTTGTTGGCGCCCGACTCGATCCCGTACGCCTCCGACACGGCCATCGCCAGGATCGCGTTGGCGATCATCCAGATCGACACCATGTACGTGCGCACCGCGCGGTAGTAGTCCTCTTGCTGCTGGCTTTCTGACACGGGCTGCTTGGGCACCTCGAGCCGGTCGCGCAGATTCCGCAGCGCTTCGTCGTACCCGCTGTCAATGTCCAGCTGCTCCGAAGGCATCTCGACTTCGACGGTCGACCCGCCCAGACCTCGCGCCGCTCCCAGGTCCATATGGTGGACGTTATCTCCCTTCGTTCCCCACGTCACGTCGTGCGTGTTGCAGAAGGCGTACACCTGCAACATGCAGATGTAGCTGGGCAGCAGCGCAAAATACTGTGCCGACGACGTGAACATGTGCCAGGGATCCAGATAGAGGAACGACATGATAAAGTACAGCCCGATGGTCGACATCAGCGAGACAATGACGTTGGTGAAATTGTCCCTGCCCAATTCGAGACGACCCCCGGTCTTGAACAGCTTCGTCACCACTAGATAGATGGTCGCAAAAGCGGTATAGACCATAATGATGCCGTAAACAATCATGCCAAAGAGGAACATCTTCTTGGCCCTGTGGTGCGTTAGCTGAAACAAAACCCAAGTACTGTCGTACAACTTACCCCTGTGGCCGATTCCCCATCGACAGAATGAATTGCAGGCAAATAAGCAAGACGCAGGCATATCGCAGCACATAGAAGATGTACTTGCCCATGTTATGACCAAACGGATCATGCTCTGGATTCGCCAGCGAGCCTGCAATGAAGTAAAACACCAGATAGAAGTTTGCCTGGAAAGGCACCTCGTTAGCAGATATAAAAAAGACTCTATATCACCCGCTCAAACTCACCAATCCAAAATACGTAAAGATAAGCTGGAAAAACTGATACACAAACTCGATGTGCAACAGAATCTTCCGCGCCAACGAGTGGTCCGTCTCCCAGATCTGGCGGATGTTGACGATCGAATACACAGCCGCGAAGAAGGCTCCGTTCAGCCATCGCCGACGCTGGGAGATGAATTCGGGAACCGAGTCTAGCAGGATATTAGTACCGTTGGAGGAAGCTAGATGAAGCAACATACCTGGAACGTCAGTTTCACCAACAGCGCTCTTGACGAATTTCAACACCCATCTTTCTTCCCTCTTGGCCACCAGCTCCCAGCAGAGAATACGGTCCTCCGCCAGGTACATGTTCGCCGTAAAGACATCCGCGTCCTTGCCCTGCAGCGTCTCACCCTTGAAGTACTGGCTGAGAGGCCCATGACCAGTAGAATCATTCTGAAGCGCGTAGTACCGGTAAGCACTGAGCGCACCGGGAAGCACAGTAATATAGCCAAACACCGACTCGAGCGGTTTATCCAGGATATTCGACATCTTGTACTCAAAGTTCTGCGACGCCACCAACGGATTGAGCAGGCCCATGAAATGCTTGCCCTTACCGGCGATAATCTCTCCTGCAGCACCGGCCACATTGGAATCCTGGTCAAACGCTTTCCACAGATGGTACAGAGCCATCGGAGCAGGTTTGGTCCCCACGTCCAGCAGGATACACACGTTGGGCTGCAAGGCGCGGCCGAAGGCGTTGAAGAACCACCGATGCGAATTCAGCTTCTTCTGATTCTTCTCCTTCAGGCAGAAGATGACCTGACACGGCACGATCCCTTTCTCTGCGCCTTTGAATTTGAGGTCCGAGTCAAGAGACACCTGCGTCGTGTACTCGTACACGTGCGCCGTCACCTCCTTCTGGTTGACCATGTTCTTGGCAATGCCTTCTTGGTAGATCCCCATCGCCGCCAAGGCATTGAGAGTCCTTGGATGAACCTTTTGACGACCGTCGGCAATAATACACACGACAATCTTCTGCCACCCGTCCTTCCCCCATGTGCGCGACTTGGTCCGGGAACAGAAGTGGCTGATGTTGCGCATAATACCATGCATGGTCCTGGTAAACAAGATCTCGTTCTCGTTGTACATCGTCACGCAGATGAACAATTCCGTCTCGCGCATGGTGCTCCCGATATTCTGGCGCAGCTTGTATCCTCGCACAACGAAGTCGTCGGGGTCGCAGGTCACGGCCGTATAACGCATGTGGGTGAATTCGCGCTCATCGCGTCGGGGCAGAAAGCTGTGCAGAATGGTCGGGATCTTACACTCCAGGACCAGCTCACCGTTGATCAGTTGCACTTCCTTCTTGGACATCTGCGCCGGTCGAACGCCTCGCCGGGTCTGTTTGCCTTCGGGGGCTGGGCCGTAATGCATGTTCGGGTCAACCAGCACTTCCGTGTCGTTGTGGCCGTCATCCAGATCGACCTTTTCCATCTCCTTGTCCTCCGTCACCATGGTCGACTCGCTGAGAAACGAATCATACGAATGGATACTGGCTGGTCGAGGATCAATGGTGCGGCCTCCACCACCAAACGGATCCTCTGCGGCAGGGGCATCTCCGATGTCAATGCTGGTTTCCACAGGAGCCGATCCAGCTGGTGGTCCGGAAAACAGCGGCGCGGGCGGCAACGGACGTCGAGGGCTCCCACCATACTTCGAGCTCGGGGTACCTGGTCGCGGACTACCGTTGAGATCTGCAGGCTCGTAGTTCACACCTGACGCCGCCGCTGGCGGAGGCGGTGGACGAGTCCAGTCTGTACCGCGAGAGGGAG
The DNA here is from genome assembly GCF_000968595.1 of Rasamsonia emersonii CBS 393.64. Lineage (NCBI taxonomy): Eukaryota > Fungi > Ascomycota > Eurotiomycetes > Eurotiales > Trichocomaceae > Rasamsonia > Rasamsonia emersonii. The sequence goes on from NW_013563198.1 coordinate 42,852, forward strand.
ACCAGGGCCTTATCGGGGAGCCTGGTCTGGCCGTAAACTGCGGAGACTCCGTCGACGAGACCCCAGGGGGCGGGATCGTCGGGCCGTAACCCAGGCTCGATCCAGGGCGAGAGCCAGGCAGAGAACTCGCTGCGGAAGTCTGACGCTTGTGGAATGGGTGATACGTTCTCGTCGGCGACGGATTGGCACTGCAATGGGTTTCATTAGCCTGACTGTCCTCTGCGATGGGTTCCAGTGGCAGTGGGTGATTGATCAGGGAGCTTCGCTTGAAGCTTGGTCTCTTTCGGGGGTGTTTTTTCACGGGGTCACGCTGATAACAAGGCCTGGGTTTGGAGGGAGAATTGTAAAACAAGGGAGGAGGGACCAGGTCGCTAGGTGCTTGATCTCTTGCTGATTTCGCAGAGCTCTGAGATGACTCTGGTGCTTGAGACACGACTGACGGGGACTTTGCAGTTGTGCTTGACTTAATAGGGGTGTCTGTGGTGTCTGAGGTGCTCGAAGGAATGGGTTCCAAAGGGTTCTCAACTGGGCCAGTGCTTTTGGGTTCCAGAGACGAAGATCCAGGGTCTTGCACATACGTTCTGAATGTTGACGATGCCTGAGCCGGCCGAAAGCGAGAGGCGCTTCCCAGATCGCCGGCATCCTCACCGTCCTCATCGTGGCCGTTGGGCAACAGCCTCATCGTGGAGCCATTGTCCAGACGGCTGGAGGAGAAGGACGCTTCACTGCCTATGTCGTCTGGTCCGTACGGGTACGCAGGCGGATCATCTTCATAGCTGGCATTGAGCCCGCGGGAAGGCGTCGATGGATCCATCGCGGTGGTCTCAAAGACGTCGCCGTTTTTCTGTCGCTTTAACAGGTCATTGAAGGAACACACTCTGTTGCGCTTTCTTGGTTTTTTGTCTGACGAAGCGATATCGATCTTTTGCCGTATTTGGTATTACTGTAAACAATCAATGATAATCGAAAGCAACGGGAGCGCTGTCGCCCGGAATCAAAATGGATAGTTGATAAGGACCGCTTTCTTCTTGTATCTCAATACCAGACAACAAACTGCGACAAATAAGCGAACTTTGGAAGGAAGCAGAAGAAATAAAATCGACGAGCAAGTTCGTGCAGGTACGATTTCACTTGTCCTGCATTTACTATGGTTGAGCCGATCGCATGTTGACTTGGTCCGGCGGCGTGGGAAGAAATGCCGTTCCCCCAGCAACGGCAGAGGTAGACCACCCAACCAAGAGCCCTGCAGCATTGCAGTCAATCCGTCGTTGATCATCGATCGATTTAATTAATTATGAACGCCTACGTAACGCCTAGTCAAGGGTGGCCAATGATCCTGGGCAGGACTGAAACCACGGGCTGCGGTCCCTTGCTTGTTTAGACTAATTGCTCGGACGAATTATCGCGGAGTAATCTGAGACACAACAACATCGACTATTGATCCTTTATGTCTGTTCAAATTTGATTATTAACAATATTTGAATGCTGTCCTATGTTCCTTTGTTATTTTTCTTTTTCCCATTCTCGTTGAAAACAGTACATATAACCGCCAGGTAGAGTGGGGACTTTTGATAAGAGACATGACGTAGACCTGAGCGTATCGGGAGATAAAATAGCGTGCACAGACACGATAGAGAAATGCGATAATCCGAGGCAGTAACATATCAGTAACAGTGAACGATTTTATAAACTTGACAGGAATGATTAATCCTCACGACGATGCTTTTAAGACTTGACCTCCGATGGAAGCGTTTTTAAAAGAAACGTTCCGAAGAAGCAGGCTTGTTCAACTTTTTTTTTTTAAGTTTCACAGCTAGGATTCCTTTCAGCCTCTTCGTAACACCGGTAGAACCGTTTACTGGTTGTTGAGCAGAGGCTCCCGCTCACGATCAGTCGATTCTGGGGCCACGATGCGCTTGAAGAAGATATCACGGTTCGAGTAGACCACCGTCGACACGTAGAGCGAGCCCACGAAGAAGACGGCGAAGATGGCAAGAGCGAAGATCCACTGCAGGGCAATGATCTTGATGTGGAATTGCTCCACCGCGAGGGCTTGACGAGTTGTCAGTCAGCTCAGGCGCTTGGACGCTGGCATATATCAAGGACTACTTACAGAGGGTCAGGAAACTCAAGGCATAGCCAAAGATATAGTCCTTGGCAGCAAAGATGTGGATTTGCCCAAGAACAAAGATCACCCAGATGAGGATATTGGCAACAATCCGCGAGGGAAGGTTGTGGGCATGGGCCGCAACCGCGCCGTTCCAGAACAGAGCCGTCAGCGCCCAGGCATAGGGACCCGCAATGGCCGGGAGATGGACAAAGGGCGGGGATCCCAAATGCGTCCAGTAAGCGGACGACTGGCTGAAGACGTGGACGATGAGGATGATCTCGGCGGGCCAGAAGTGGTTGCGCACCCACAGCATGATAAAGGCGAAGACGAACAGGTTAT
>NW_013563197.1:0-205886 GCF_000968595.1 Rasamsonia emersonii CBS 393.64
CAGTGTGATGCTTCTCAGCCTGCTTCCAGATGGTGTGTCCATGTTTGACGTCATCGGGCTTCCTGACGGAATAGTAGACACCAGCGACGACGACGAGCGCCCACGAGAGCAGGGAGAGAATCTGGTAGGTGATCAAGACGCGTCGGCTGTGCGACTCATGTTTGACAAAGGGGTTGTCTGGGACGCAATGATAGTCAGCTACGCAGTTTGAAGCCATGCGGGGTATATGATGCGTATGGAGAGAACTCTTAGAGAAGGAGCTTACAGAAAGCCATGACTGGCACAGTCTAGTCTCCAGGTCTTCTTCAGAGAGTATGGTCACCGGTTGCCAAGTATGGTAGGTACTTGTTGGAAGATGTTTTTTTGCCAACGTATTCCAGCGATGACGTATGCGAGTGATATATACAGCATACCTTGGACTCAAACGCCCAAAAGAAATCCTGCGTGCCACAGTCCAAAGGGCAGAAGGGGAAGTCCAGAGCAAGATGAATTGTGATTACTCGAGCGAAGACTGCAATTTTATAGGGGGTGAGGTGGGGGATGAAGGCGCTGAGTTGCGAGGAGGGGATTCCTCCGTCCATGTCGTAACTCAACTTCAGCCCTTCCAATCACGCCGCTCGCTCCTTCCACGCCTCCCCGCATTGAATGGTCTGACCCGGCCAGCCTCGGGTGTGTCGATCATGGACTGGAAACTCAAGACGACCAGAGTATGGCAGAGGGGAGCTGCTGAAGTAGAACAGATCTCAACGCCATCTCTACTGGATATCAGAAACAAGTGAATAGCGGATGGAATACTCCCTTATTATTGTCATCTACATACATACAATAAATACATCTTACAAGTCTCAACAGGCTGATTGAAAAATATCCTTGTCAAGAGTTGAAGACGCAAAAGCCAGGAATGTCGAATCGAGATGATGCAAGGATCCACAGCCACGACTCCACTCTGCGAGTGACAGTTGAACCGGTTCGGTAATTAATGCGGGGGAGATTTCCCTCTAGCAGTAGTCTAGCTCAACGGTTAACAGGTTAATACTCCCCGTCCTAGCTTATTAGATGCAGATAACTGGGTGTGGCGGCCACCTAATAAGAATAATTCCCGCACGTGAAACAACCTCACCCAGAGAGTACTGACAGGCTCATAATTCAGCTAATTAATTAATTACGTGTCCAGGCTGAATTCGAAATGAAATTGGAATTATCGTATTGTAGGATACTGTCTTACTGTTAAAAAAAAAATATAATAATTACTGCCTTGGAATTAAAATATAGCTAATTAAATAGTTAAAATGAGACATATAGCTACCCTTTATCATAAATATATACCTATTATTACTATCGCTTTCTTTATAACATCTAGCACATAGATAAATAGGTACCTTTAATATCACAAACTAAGAGCTTATAGCCTCTAAAAGATTAGAGTTAGAAAGCCCCTATGAAAAAAAAAAAAGCTTTTAATTTTATAAGATCCTCATTAATATATATTAGCCTTTAGCCTAAAGGGCTAAAAATAAGTATTTAAAGAAGAGATTAAATAATATAAGTAAGAAAATTAATATTTTAGATATAGGTCTTATTGTTTTCGTGGGTATATGGAGTACATTGGTGGACTATATGTATATATATACACACATGCCAAAATTATATAGCGATCTGCGTATACCCCATATCAACCTGTACAGAATGAGAATAATAACAATTCAACGAAACGGATATCTTATTTCCATCAATACCCCGTGTAATAGCTAATATCTCGCAATGAAACATTTCAGTCATGTCTACACGACTCTCTAAATCCCTTCTCTCGACGCGCGAGTCGATCGTCAACTACAACCCCCCTCTTCATTAATCAACGCCCGCGCAGCGCTCAGCACCCGCGAATGCACCTTCTCAGGCGCAACGACCATCCCATAAGCCCCCGCCAACGTCCTCCCCAACCCGCAATCAATCGGATTCCCGTCCAGATCCGTGATCGTGCACCCTACCTCCTCCGCGATCAGCATCCCGCCCGCGTGGTCCCACAGGCTGGATCGGTAGCTCTTCCTGCGCGGGATCTTTATCAGCGCGTTGCATCCGCCCACGGCGATGGCGACATAGCGCATCTGCGACGACCATAGGTCTGTGTCCGGCGGCCAGGGGGCGCCGAACTGCGCTGCCAGAGCCCCGTGCTTGTCAAAGTCTGTCGATTTGGCGGCCCTGCAGTCGACGAAGCGCAGGTCGCGGAGATCCATGTCCACGTCGCGCAGTCGTGCTGGGATCCGTTGTGCGGGTGCCAGTCCGCCGCGGCCCAGCGGTCGGAGGAATGCTCCCTGTCCCGCGACAGCAGAGAGCATCAGCCCGTATCCCTCCCTGTCCACGACGTCTTCGCGGACTACTTGGCCTGTCGTAGAATCTATCCGGAGATTGGGACAGCCCAGCACGCCCAGTTTCTGCTTCCCATCTTCGATCAGAGCAAGGCACACGGCGTACTGCTGTCCGCGCATAAACGTCGCCGTTCCATCGACCGGGTCGAGCACCCACATTCGTCCCGACGAAGAAGACCGGCCGTCCCCTTTGCCGCCGAGGTCGATGATGTCGAGCATGGCCTCCCTCGTCGGTGGGGAGGTCAGTAGCGCCTCACTGTCGGCGGCGTCGTCGTCGCCGTCTAGCCGCGTCGACGAGACCAGCTCCCAGACGCGTTCCAGCAGCTGGGGATCCTGGCGGAGCGTAGCGGCCGACTCTTCGCCCACGAAGCTGTCGGCAGGGAAGGCATGGTGGATGGCGCTGATGATGAGCGCCTGGGCCGCGAAATCGGCGATTGTCACGGGGGTGTTGTCGCTCTTGTCCATTGCGCCTTTGTCCACGGCCGCGATGATGGTCTTGATGAGGAGCGCTGCTCGTTGCACGGCGAGACAGGCTATCTCCAGTTCCTTGCTGTAGGGGCTTGATGGGTCTGGATCCATTGTGGACGACGATGTTCTTGAAAGGCGCCTTTAACAACAGAAGATGTCTTCAATGCTCGACAGCCGATATGTACTGTACAGACAGGACAGGACAGGACAGCTTGGCCGCAAATAGAAACAACTAACACAACCAAACCAAATCGTTATCACCGTAGAAGCGCTTATTCAACGCCCAAAAAAAAGGTCACTGGTATCAACCGATCATACAAATTCCGCATTCAATGCCTAGATCATCAGGTGGGTTAAAAGGAAAAAAGAATACCAACAAGATCAGATCTCATATGTGAAACAATGAAAGAAACAAAAAAAAATTTACAATTTTTCAATTCTTGTGCAGGATAAACTCAATTGAATCGGTGCTATGAGGGGAACTCGTCAAATACCAACTGCTCCCGTTCCACCATATCATATATGCATCGGTCAGGTTACAGGCATGGAGCGTACTCAGGACTGCATCAGGATATTCTGATCACGGGCCTTGGCACCATGCGCAGTCATCACGTGATTGATGTAAGTAGGCACCCTGCATCCATTATTCTATGGCAAATACCACGGCATTACCTAGTGATATTAACCTATTCTATGGATATCATACTGTTGTGTATTTACACACTCTCCAGAGGCTGAGAGGTGCGCCGTATTGGTCGTCCGCCGTCTGCCATCCCAGTCGTATCCTATCCCAGTCTACCCTCTGTAACGGTGAACAAGAGAAAAGGTACAAGCCATAACAATGAACATGAAACTAAAAACACCAAAAAAACAGAGTACTCGTAAACTGCTGTCGACGTCATCCGTCCGGAATCGTCTCACGTGACCAATGCTTTCTAGTTCAAAACGGGGCGAAAGCAAGCTCATACGCAAAGGCAAGGCTCATTTTGGCGTGCTGCAGCATGTGATCGAAGCTCAGGTATTTGATCAGGTCTTCCGTCGAGTGGATCTTCTTGTCGCTGTTCTGGAACTCGGATTCAATGACAAACGCCGATGGGTAGCCGTATCGGCTTGCGGAGGCGTGGTCGGAGCAGGCATAGCCGCACTTAGTTTCCACATATGGAATATCACAGTACTACCGACAAAGTGTCAGCTGTGAAAAAAGGTAGTAAAGTGATATTAGAAAAAAATCTTACCTCCGTGATGACATCTTTGATAAACTCGGTCAAAGGCTTGTCGACGTAGTCAACAATAACCCCGACCGACTCCTCGTGTCCGGCATCCAGCGAGCCTTGAACGTAACCAGTCATGTCCTGTTGAAGCATGGCTTTGACGTCCCTGTCATGCTTCCTGTGGTTGGAGAAAATGGCCTGCGAGCCGAGCAGACCACCTTCTTCGGCGGAGTACCAATGGAACTCAACCGTGTTAGTCGCGTTTCCACGGGCGATCTCCCCTGACTGCAGCAGGGTACGCAAGACTTCCAGGATCGTCACCGTTCCACTCCCATCGTCATCCGCGCCGGGGGCTGGCAGAATCGACGGGAGGAACAGGTTGATGCTGTCCTGGTGAGCGCCGAGAACGATCGTCTTGTTGGTCTGGCCAGGGATGCGGGCAATGATGCTGAATTGGCCCCACGGGTGGTCAAACTTCTCCACCGTTGCGCCATACTCAGCGGCTCCCGACTCGTTGACGATGTCTTGGACCTGTCCGTACAGCCATGTTGCGGACTGGACACCGTATTCCGACTTGTAGTATCGGGTATGAAAGGAGGTGAAGTGCTCCAGGTTCTTCCTCATGTTGTCCTTGGACAACTGTTTCGCCAGCAGCTTGATGGCCTCAGTCTGGGCCATCTTGGAGGGATACTGAACCGCATTGGCCCTGAAGAACTTGGGGTAGCTTCCGCTCTTGGCTTCATCGGTGATATCAAGGAAGTTGACGCCATCCTAGTCCGCGAAACAGGTTAGCTAACCATTTGACTCATCCAGGAGCAACAATGTGCTGTGAATCTGGACGAAAGGCCCTCACCAACTTCAGATCCCACTTCTCCTCTTCCGTCACCCATCGTGTCTGATAGGGCGCCAACTCGATCAGGTATTTCTCGGAGTTTGAGTGCGTAGCCGGTCCATCGTGCGAGGAATCCTCATGGATCAGGGGCTCCTGCTGAGTAGGAAGCACAGCAGCTAATGTCGTCTGGGCAGCTGCGGCGCCCAGCGCGAGCGCAGTGAGAAACTTCATGATGACCCGGCGATCGCTGCCGCAGACACGTGAGGAGACAGAGGGGCGTACGCGCCGGTAACGATGGGAAGGAAGGGAGAATTTCTGGGAAGGTATATAGTTATATAGGCAGGATAGATGGGCAGCAGAAGTACCAGCGCCTACGGAGTATCGTCGCGATCATCCGAACAGGGCCAGGAGCTCAGGGTGTCGAGGCAGACGACAGGCAGAGCGTTGGGCTGGATGACATCTCGACTGCGGAGACTCATCCGCTGGGCAGGCGGCTTCTCCTCGCCTTGCCGACGACACGTGACGTGATTGGCGCACGGGCAGGTCCACCGGCGAAACGAGGCCAATCAGCTGGTGCGACGCCGGGCAGTTCCACTCGGGCGGCTTGCGAGCGTATCTCTGGAGTCCCTGGCAGGGCACGATAAGGCAGCGCAGCTCTGTAGAGATCATCCATGATGGCCCTTGCTCTGTTTCAAGTCTCAGGTCAACAGTTTCATGATTTTGTTTTCAACCCTGGATGAAATGTTGTTATGATGAAACACTAATGAGACCAGACCCTCTGATAAGAGAGATTCAGAGGCCACTACGGAGAACCGTCGTGCTACATTCCAGAATTGGCGATTTGAACGCCCTTCACATCGACTCCAGAGATTTGCCTGGTTCTTTTTTTTTTCATAGAAGAGCTATTAATTTAATTAATACCTGTTTTATAGCAATGTCAATCCGTTTTTGACGTTCAGGCGCGGATTACTCGACGGCGGTCCAACACCAAAGAGAGGAAACTGATTTACCTGGAGATAAAAGTGGCGATCGCTCTCACGTCCTCATTCCTACAATCTATAATTGCAGACCGGAGTCCCCAGACACAGTCGTCTTGGGAGAGCTGGTCGCCATGATCACTATCATTCAAAACCGCATGAGGCAGGAAAATTTCAGAGACGTAACTGTCTTTCCTGTCCCGGAGTTGCTTTGAGCGACATTGCCAACTGAACGACGATATAGATCCTGATGTTGTCATTCATGGGCCTCAGCATGGTCGTATCATCCACGTTCATTTCGATGGAGCGAACCTTACTCTGCATCTGCAATATTCGCCGCTGTATAGCTTTGAATACAAGGGGACGGCTCTGTTAGCTTTTTCTTTCAGTATCTCCTGAGCAGCCCAGTTGCTTAGGAGTTATGTGACTGCCTGCCTTAACTATACGTAATTGCAGAGACCCCACCAATTGCTCTACTACATGTACCGCTCAGACCGTTGTAGGGCCTGCGGTCCGTCACTCGACAGTCATGGATATGGATGAGTTTGCGTAAAGTTGCCAAAGAAAGCGTAAAGCGGCAGCAACACCATGGACAGGCCACAAAAACCGACGCAGCCATGGCCTTGCACGCCATTTCCGCCGACATCGTGCTGGACGCGTGGATGAGTAAGAGTGGAGCCGGTGCCCGCAAGCCGGGGGTCGGCCGTGCTCGTCCGCCAACCACACGCCCGCCTGAGGCCACGCTATCAGCGCGCTTCCGAAGGGTTATCGCGGCCTCGAAGTCGAGGGGCCATCTGGCCAGGCCGACTTATCGACTAGAGCTCTCCTCTCCCTGTCAGGGCTCCCTGCCTCCAAGGACCTCGACTGCGTCTCACCATTGCAGTGGCATCTGCATCGTCTCACTTTTCTCGTCCAGAACAGTCGAAAAGGGACAGTTAGACCCCGGCCGAAGTTCACCCGCGCGCGTGCGGCAACGAATCTCACCGCGGCTATTGGCGTATCAGCTCATTGCTACGAGCAATTGACCATGGCCATCCACCCGAGTTTGCCCTCGCAGCCCTCTCAATCGGGCCACTTGACGCCGCAGCAAGCACACGCCATCTCCCGCTGGACGGAGGAAGCGACAGCCTCGCTGCAGAATTTGGATATCTCCGCTTCGGGACCCGACGCGAATGCTCCGGAAGAATCTGGAACGCCAATTCGCGGCACCTCTGTGCCTCTGACCATCCCTCTCGATGACCCGATCTACCAGACGGATGACACCTTTAATTCCCGCGTGAAGATTGTCAAAGACCGCCCGGACACGGAGACTCACCGGGTCTCGTCCATCACCTATCGGCGTCGTGAGCCAATCCGTCGAGATAGCTTGAAAAGGCGCGAGGCACTGCTGAAAGGAAAAGAGGGCAGTCGACGGAGACAGCGCTGGGAGAACGGTATGTTGAAGCCGCTGCGTGTTGCACCATGAGCTGCCAGGTTCACCAATCGTGACCCGATGGCGGAACACTGCGACCAGCACACTGCGCAACATCAATCCTGCTCAGTTGGAAGTATCATACTGACCAAAGACACAATGAAGACCGTCTCTTGAACAACCCCTGGGCCCAGCCACCATCGGCCAGTGACTGGCTGATCCAGCCCACTTATCCCCGGCACGATACCGTCCCGTATTACCTAGCGACCCTTTGGGATGCGCATTACGCGCACAAGGAACATGGAAAAGGATCAAGAGCTGCGAGGGCAAACAAGAGCAAGGAGGATGAGAAGCATCAGGTCCCCAAAGATCTCCGCAAGACGCTCAAGCATGCGCGTGCAGCCCGGGGACTGCTCCAGGATCTGGAGGAGGACATCCGGCGTTTTGTCAAGCAATGGAGTGAGAAGCAATTGATTCTCCGGGAAGAAGGTCTGGAGGATGCTCCGACGAGCTCCGACAGCGCTGACTCAGAGGATGAGATTGTCTTCGTGGGTCGCAACGGGCAGATGCATGACTCTCCCGAGCGGCGGAGGCGGCTAAGACGGATGAAAGAGGAGATGAACTCTCGTCACGAGAGGGATGGCGAAAAGATGGTCTTTGAGAGTCTTGCCAACGATCGGGGAGCTGTTTTTGGGTACGTTTGCTGCTTCCCAGCCCGCACTTTTTTTTTTCCAGCTGGATCAACAAGTTGGGCCGTGCTGACACCTTCTATGATCGATAGGCGCTGGCTTGTCCATTCGATCGCTACTTACTATGGTCTGTACACTTGGTCGGTGACAGTCGGTGATCCCCCTCGACGGCAGGCCTATGTCGGATTCAACCCGCCCTCGCTACGCGGGCGAGAGGGACAGATTTCGTTCCCACCGGGCTCAACCATGAACTGCCGTGGCACGACGAAGATTAAGCCCGGCGACCCGCTCCCGAAACCTCTCTGGATGCAGCTCTAAGAGGGAAGAGAGTGACTTATAAACACTTGTCTACCTGAAGATTTCTATCGATGTAGATTCTTCAGTCGTTTCGAGTCCGTCTACAGCATCTGTTTCTGTTTCTGGGCGAGAGGCGAATGAAACAATGTGTGTCGGACACGGGAGCAGTATTGACATCATTGGTTGGACAATGGGTACCTGATTTGGTCTTTCCAGTGCTACATGTAGCGCTAGGATCTTCAATAGCACTCTCAACATTTTCCCAAGTAGGCTAGATTGAACTGTCATTCTGCATTGTGACGCTGTCGGACAGAATGCTTGGAGGCTAGCCAGCTAAGCCGAAACTTCTGGGTCTCGACGGTGTGGAGCCCCAAGCAAGACGAGGAGAGAGGAAGATTCGATCGAAATAGACTTTGCAGTTTGACATCATCTGGCAGAAACTGAACTGGCCAATAAACGTGCATGGAAGCAAAATCTATGGTCGAGGTGTCGGCCACGATGACAGTCAACCATGGTGTCATCAACGCTGGAAGATCGGAGGTTAATTGGATATTCAGGATCTGTGACGCATCAGATAAGCATTCCTCCCATATGAGAGCACGTTGCAGACATGGTGGACTGGGCCTATGGTTGCCCAATACTCCGTTTCTCCCCCACCGAGAGAGCTGCGGGGAGACCCGGGATCGGGGATTCGGTCCGCCCCGAACAGACCCGTTCAGATAATCAACTCTCGCGATAATAGTCTCCTTGTGCTGTGCTATAAACTGCCAGATTAGACGGGAGCAGAACAGATAGCCATGGCTGAGAACTTTGATCTCCCGGGCAGCGAGTTCAACCTCCCACTTGTTTAGACCGTTAGTTAGACCCGTGCTGGATTCCATTTTATTATAGAACACGGCCAGCAGACACCGTGATATGTTGCTATAAAAGTAAGCTGTCAAGAGCAGCTGGCAGAAGCATCTAGAGCGTGCTTCACCTCGCCGGGGACTCCGTAATCTGATATGGCAAATAGATCTGAGCCGCAGTTGGCGAAGTCTGAGTCAGGCACTCCGCGCTGCGGGTCATCCAGGCAGGAGCTCTCTACTCCGTATGCTGCGACGATATTCTCCACAGTTCACTAACCGCACGGCGGGGCGTATCCTTGCCTTTGGAATTTGGGGCAGTTCCATCGTGATGAAGCGTCCGCAGCCTCAGAAGGTGCAGGGTGGCACGTCACTGGACAAGCAGGTTAGGGCGGGCGCTTCGAGAAGGCTGCATCACTGTTGTGACACACTGTTTGCATGATCAACCGTCAGGGAGGTGTGCGATCAACCGGAGACAAGGACTCGGACTCGAGGAATGGCGAGTGGATACGATGTCCTGCGGCATGCCTGGCTGCACATACAGTTGATCAGTAATGTGACACCAGGGCACTCAGCAACACGCGCACGCCGTATACGTAGCCCACCGGTCAGGTGACTCCGTCCAGCAGGCGAGCGCCCCGAGTGTCCATCTCGCCGGCAATTATTGGAGGCCGACTGCAGCGTGCATGCAGCCCTGCATCCGACGACTCGACTTGTTCCAGCGGCTGGGAGTGGTCTGCGCGAGCTGGTGATAGCCGCCCGACCACGGCTGTCCACCACATCAGGCGGCCATGGCAGCGCTGTCGTGGTGCTCTGTTTCCTGCCTGCTGAAGCCCTCTCCGCTCCTTCTGGCTGCCATTTGCCCGGCAGGCGGCCTTGCGGTGCTTGTACTCTGTAGGCCACGCGATCGCAACGCAGCCCCAGCGACCCTTGCCCTGTCCCCTCCATCAGGGCTGTTCCCTGCGCCACGCCTGCTGATACCTTTCATCCCTTTCGTGGGGGGGGGGGGCGCTTCTGGCACATCCCTCTGGTGTCAGATGCTCCCTGGCTCTCCCTCGTGTCCTGCTCGTCCTTGCTTTTTCCATCTCTTCCCCTTGGCTCTGCTTTTATGAAGGGTCGACGCAATGATTGCCCATCGCGAGTGATTTGTTATTGCTTCCGAGGCGTGAAACAACAGCACGCCTCACTCATCTCCAACAAGTTCCGGTTGCTTGGTTACGTGTCTGCGAACATTCTTTGTATTGTTGATTTTCCCCAAAGCTTGACCCACCCTGAATACCTAACAATGGAGGCAGTCATCTAAATGCCTTGCGGCTGCCGGAAAGTTCCTCGTGGCCTTGACTGCCTGCTACCGTGATACCGTCGGTTTAGCCCCTGTTGTGTTTATGCATTCCGAGATTCGAGTCTTTTTAAAGTGCCTGTGCTGAAAACTCCTGGTCCTGCAAAACCCCTTGATTCACACTTCATCGTCTTAGGTACATGGTGATTTGGTTGATACCTTCATCATGCGCACATCTGCAAGGACAAGTCCCATGCGCTCTGCAAAGAGCAGCAGTCCCAGTGCCACGTCCAGCAGTGATGGGTCAGAACACTCAAAGAGCACTGTTCCAACTGTCTATAGTCATCGCCCTGTGGTGAAGCAACAGAGTCCCTTTTATACGGGAGATGCGCGAGATTCCACATCCACTTATGCCTCCACCGTCCCTTCCTTCGAGGATCTCCCCGATGAGCCCCGGTATGAGGTCGTGACGGACCGACATGAGACATTCCCGTCTAATGCCATCCCTTCGAATCCATCCACATTCGCAGAATTGTTTCCGTCAGGGAGACGCCTCTTGATCCGCCATGATGATTCGACCATCGACGGCAATATGAACCTGAGGGTCGATACGTTGGTGCAGCAGGATGGCCGCATCCCGCAAGAGGTGACTCTCTACCACCTTCGAATGCACGATCTGCACACCCGAAAGTTCTCATTTCGCCGCTATTGCCGGGAATCGGGCCGAGAAGTCTGTCATTCGGTAAGGAAGTTCAATCAGTCGGCCGTCGCGAAGCGGCCCCTGCGACGGTCGTTGAGCACCGTCTTGTCCAATCTGCGACCTGGATCGAGTGGGAATTCGTCCGCAGTCGCAAACTTGAAGAGGCAGGATTCGGGCTACAAGTCGGGAACGGACGAGGATGTGTTCTTTGATGATGACTCTATGGCCGGATCTGAACAATCCACGACGCCGACCAACACGATCTTACTCGAATTTTCCAATTATGCGCATGTGGATGTCAAACGACGGGCACTCAACCCGTTCAAACGGTATGAATTTGAATACTGGAGCACCAAATACCAATGGCGACGGGAATCTCGAAAGGAAGGCGATTACAAGGAGATCTCGTACCATCTGGTTAACATGGACACGTCCAAAACCGTGGCACACATCGTTCCAGAGGTATTGACGCCCATGGAGATGGTCGAGGAAGAAAGCAAAGGCGGCTGGGTCCCGCCATGTTCTATGTGGATCAGCGATCCATCGATCTACGAAAAGATGCATGATGTTGCTGAGTAAGTCTTTTTGCCCTATTCAGACTGGTTGATCATCATTGCTAACTTAAGCAGCGTTGTCGTTGCCACTGGTCTGATCGCGCTTGTCGATGACAGCATCAGACGCCGCTGGCATAGCAAGAGGCATGTACTTCTAAGTCTGCCCAAGAACCCTTTCATGAGGAATGTAGACGCGGTGCCCGGGAAAAAATTGATTGACGAGATGTACCACCGCTGCGGGTCGGCATAGGTATTTCTATTTCCATAGGTTTCTTCTTGCTCTCTCTTTTTTCTCTTATCTTCCCTGTTTGTCTGTTTCTCACCCCTAGATCACCAGAGCTCTTGCAAGTGTCGACTCACGTCGGCCTGAGCTGTCAATGACTGTCCACCACTGTAATTTGCTTCCTGTATATGCGCCGTCCCTGGTGACCTTTTTGTGTTGTCCTACGACGGGCGCACTGTATAATGGCTCACGCTTGATCTACATGTGATCTCCATTCTGGGATGTTGGTGGTTATCGTCGCTTGGGAACTGGATGATGCGTCTGCACATTGTACTCTTGTTTTTCCTTTGGATATGTTGGGCGTCTCTCAGTTGAGAAGGGGACTGATGGGACATATGATTTTTACACCATGGCGTTAAAATTGCAATGCTTACGATCTCATGACCTCCGTCGCTTGCTGGCGTTCTACAAATGGACGACTCTGTATCACTGCTCACCTAGCTGGCATCGACAGAATGCTGGGGAAGTTGGAGGGCGAAACCCCGGTCTTGCAGCTGGACGACAGTAAAGCCAACCATTGCCTCTAGCAGTACTCTTTCCGTATCCTCCGGCCATCCATAATAGTTGGAGCATGTGTTGGATCATGTTGCACAGTCGGAATCAGCGTTCCAACTCTCCTGACTGGTAATGCTGTGCCGCAGCAGTCATTGCTGTACGTCTGCTGGTTACCATCCATATATTGGATTTAATTAATCCATAGATTCGTATCCGATTATGGGAAGGAGAAAAGCCAGAGACCGGCTACCCGAAATGGCAGGTCTGATCGGGGACTTTCGCTCGTGGTAGAAAAATTCTCGCAAAACCCATCCGATTCTGCTGCTACATCAGCAATAATAATAACGACTGCTGTGGCGGCGACAATGATGGCGGTGATGATAGTGATGCAGGCATGAGTGCCCAAAATGATGGTGCCAGGAGGAAGCAGCGAATCACGGGGTTCCACAGGATCCGGCTCGTCGACCTTCCCAGCTTCAATCCCCTCGCTGGCGCCGCGTTTCCTGCATGACTGCCCAGGTTCGTCTGAAGAGGTAAGTCGATGCTGTTCTTGAATCATGTCTAGAGAGAAGATCCCTTGGAAGAAGTCATGGGCTCGTCTGAGAAGTAATTGGTGGGGTGTGGCCGCATATTTCATCCTGTGTCACCGTGTCTGCTAACTGGCGCGGACAGTGCTGGACTATTTCTCGTTTGACATTATATCCGCCCCTTGCGCAATGCCTTCTCTCCCGGGCTGATGAGCTGGCAACCCTGATTTTTTTTTATTTTGTTTCCTCTTACTGGGCCCGCTTGCAATAGCGTGGAGCCAACTGGCTAGAATCTAAGTGCGTTTGAGGGTTTGTCAATTCGCCGCTTCTCGACTGGGTCCCTCTCCGCTTCGGGCTTCGAAGGCCCCATTTCGAAATCCTCCACCGCTGGGAGAACAGCCAGAGAGAACCCATGCAGATCCGACCATAACCACGTTTACTGTATTGTATGGGGTGAAAGATGCGAGACTGGCCGTCCGAATGGCTCCCCCATATACCCTGGCGACCACCGGTTCGTTCCATGTCTACAATCACCGCTCTTTCTTCCCCAGCCAGGGTGGCGGCTGGCCCTGTCGACGAGTGGCCGCTGGCCCTCTCCGAGGTTTGACGTTCCTCAGGAGCGATATCCTGGCTCTAATGAGAGTGCGCGGCGGGCCGTCCCTGCTTGCAGCCTCAATGATCCGCATGTTCCTCATATGCACTTTGTTGTCGTTTGAGTGGAGGACAAGACCATGAGGGGCATCTGCCAACGGCAGTTGATGTTTCCACCTTAACATGCATAAGTCTTGTCCTCCGGTTTGCGAGTGAGGGGCAATTGTTGTTGTTGTTGTTGTCTAAGTCGACTGGCCATCACAGATATGCTCCCCCCGGCGCTGCGATGCCAACGGGGTTTAATATGAGCTTCCCCGCCTCACATGTAGGTCCAGAAAAATTTTTTTGGCTGTGAGAGAGCTTCAATCATAGATTCTAGTTCGTCTATATTCTGTTCCATTCCTGTCGCTACTCTTGTATTCTAACCGCCTTGTGTCGTTCGCTGTGCTTCCCATCCCCCTCCGACGGCGGGTTGTCAATTTCTTGAAATTCTTTCGGAGTGATTAACTGCCGTTTTTTCGACTTGCTTCGTTATTAGAATGTCTGCTTCAATGCCTGGCAGTCCTCAGGGGAATGTTGGCAACCGGATCAGCTGGCAGCAGCAGCTGGAAGGTCTGGGAACTTCACCCTGTTTTTCTTTGCTTAATTTGTTTCCAGTTATACATCTCTTTTTCCAAACATGCTGACCAGCAACAGACCATTGCAGAAGAGCCAAGTTGCAACCTCCAATTTTCAATATCGTCTCTGATCGTCGAGGTACTGTAACTTGCCGTTTCTTTCTTTCCATGTTGCTTGCGGAAATCGACCTGGGGGCTGTTGTCGTTCCTGAGAATTGCCGAACCTTTGCCGTCAACTGCCAGCACAATGACTGACTTGATTTCTTATTGTTTAGGAGGTCGTACTGCGTGGTCGAGCACCGTCACTGTCGGGGGACGAAATATCGCCGCACGATACTGGTACGACGGACAGTACCTTCACAACGCCAGAGAAGACGCCGCCGAGGTGGCCCTCATGCAGCTGAATGCCCAGGATCCGAACCAGTACTACGCCCAACACAATGGATATCCCAGGACTACGGGTTATTGATATGACCTGTAGCGCCCTGAATAGCCTGCCAACGTTCTCCCAGTCGTCGACTCTGCGCGATCAAGAATCCGCCTACTGGCGTCTGGGAGAGATGTAACGATAAAAGTTCACCCGCAATACGGATCCTGTTGGACTCGAATGTCACCACGACGAGATCGACTGGTTTCTCTTTTCTAGGTTTTCCGACTTTCTCCGTTCCCTTCCATGCGCTTGGTTGCATTTTTCCGAGTCGCATTTGTACCAAATCAGACTAGCAGTCCACCACGCTACCGCTCGCTATCTCTTCTGCCTTCGTGTCTCGGTCGGTTGTTTTTGGGTATGGGGTCAATGTGATGAGTTTACGACAGAACTTGATGTCTTGTATTTGAGGGCGCACTTTGGGTATATCACTGTACAATGCTGTTTTTGTTTTCTTTTTGTCTGCCCGTTGAGGTGCAAATCTGCGTGACCTCACCGTGGCACCGCGATGTGCAATGACTTTACGAACGTTGATGGAACTAGAATGGTATGGCATTGATGCACGGAAACTGAAGTTGTCCGTTTGGACCTGGTATTGGAGTTCAGAATGGAAATTGGTTATGCCTTGGCGTATCTGGAGTCAATCCACCATTTCGACTCTTCTGCTCGCAGCCACTCGATAGCAGCAATCATTCGGACAATCACAAGTGGTGCGGGCTTATTGCTGACATGAAGTCTTTTTTTTTTTGCTTTTTCTTTTTTTTATTTTGACGATTTTCCAAATGATACTTCTATTTTTCCATAGCTGTATCGATCAGTCCTTCCCATTTCGCCTGGCTATGAGGTCATAGACGCTTCCAGAGATGTTATGTCGTTAAGATCGTCATCGATGTGATTTGGCTGCATGATGCTTCTGCCACATGCCCCCCTCCAATGCCCCTATGCCCGCAATACGTGGCCCAAGTCACAATGTTGCAGTACAGAACTTTGGTACCTAATGCATGCACGTTCTCGGACGGGCCGCCGTGCATTGACATCCAGGCTAAAAAAAAAGGGGCGTCTGACCAACTGTAGTTAGTGAAGCTACTGTAGCCTTTCCCCGCAGAGAAGGCACGAAAATACCTAAATGAATGAGGGTCCTTCTGTAGGTAGCTTTTGCGCATGGGCTTTTTTGGATGTGTCATTTTAAGAACATCCTACTAGGCAAGTAAGAAAGAAAAAAAACTGTTGTAACTTGTACAGTACTACTACTACCTACATACAACTGAAGTTGTATTATTATTGGGCAAAATCATCCATCCATCTACCACCTAGGTACCTAGTCTGACAGACAACCTGGAGACTATCCGGCCGACATTACCAGGTATTGCTGTAGCCTATGTGTACCCTATCACATTCAAGCAAAAGACAAACTCGATAAATGAAAAATGTGATGCAATCTGACAGACATAGCGCAACACAACACAACTAAGCAAGTGAACCACACCATTACGGAGTAGATTAGGTCCTTGATGGTTCCAGGTTCCCGCCGTTCCGCTTCAGAAATGTCATTCTTGCGGGCAATGATAAGGGAATGTCTCACGGAGGCTAAAATGATGTTAGCAGGTAGCTCCTAAGCTACCGAGGTTAGGTAGCTAATAGCTGGAGTGTCTTGTCTGTCTAAAATAACTTTGGAAGGTGCTGTACCTACGGGGTACTATCGATGATTTGGAATGAATTATTTTTTTTAATAAAAAAAATCCCTATCTTTGTTGATTTGTTCAATGAAGGAGATTGATTGCTGGCGATATGCACGACAATGATAATAGACTGGATAAGCATCGATTCGATTCCTTTTCATTATTCATTATTAATTCAGGTAAACAGAGATAACCTAACGGTGTAGGTATCTAAAGCGGGGTAATAGAGGGGGGAAGAAGGGAAAAGAAAGGCGAAGAGCAATCTCCTCCATGCATGCATATAGCATGCTATTCATCCAGCCAATGATATGCAGCTAAGAACAGGCGTCACATGACCGCTGGATTAACTATCGTTATTGTTATTACATAATCAAAATGACTCAGCGCTGCAAACACGACAAAATTTCCCTGTCAGGACGGGCAGATTGCTGTGCTTGATTCAAGGCACTCGATAACGACTCGACGGCCACAGACGCAGTGCATTCCCTCATCCGGTCAATAATAGTCCTGTTTTTTTTTTCTTTGCGAATTCTGCAAAACCTTCTGTGAATAAGTTACAAGCTTTTATTTCCTCTCCTGCTTGCAAATACCCATCTTCCCCGCGATTGCCCCGCGCGGGGCTCACGTCGCAGCCATGTCCGCAGCTGCAGGTGCTTCAGCACGCAAACCGATGCCCTCGGCATTGACCTTTGATCTGGTCGCCAAATGCTCTGTATGTAGCCGGTATATCCTATACGAAGTCTTTTTTCGGGCAAATATATACATAACCACCTTGATGTACATCACGGCCATTGTAATTTCGTGTCTCATTTTCTTCTAATTGTTGCTCATCTCTAGACCACCAAAGCCCGAGCCAGCACGCTCCATCTCCCTCATGGCTCTGTGCCGCTCCCAATCTTCATGCCTGTCGCCACTCAGGCGTCCCTCAAAGGTCTCACCTACGACCAGCTCGCCCAAACCGGATGCAAGCTCTGCTTGAACAATACCTACCACCTCGGTCTCAAGCCGGGACAAGCGGTGCTGGACCAGGTGGGCGGAGCACATAAATTGCAGGGATGGGATAGAAATATCTTGACGGATAGCGGTGGGTGGGTTTCCTTCGCTCGGTTCTCTTATTGTTTTGAGTGTTTTTATCCGGGAGAAGTCATCTCCCTTGAAATTATCTACATTCCAATCTTTCTACGTGAATGCTAATTCTGGTCCTGCGTTTTAGCTTCCAGATGGTCTCCTTGTTGAAGCTCGCAAAAGTCACCGAGGAAGGCGTGCGCTTCCTCAGTCCACACGACGGCACCCCAATGTAGGTTTTAGACACCATGCAGCCAGTCTATCCGAGAGAAGCTGACAACTCCGCAGGCTTCTCACTCCCGAACACTCCATCTCGCTGCAAAATTCTATCGGCTCGGATATCATCATGCAGCTCGACGACGTCATCGTCACCACATCGCCCGACCACGAACGGATGAAAGAGGCCATGGAACGGTCGATCCGGTGGCTAGATCGATGCATTGCCGCCCACAAATACCCGGAACGCCAGAACCTGTTCTGTATCATCCAGGGCGGTCTTGATCTTGACCTGCGGAGAAAGTGCACCGAGGAGATGGTGGCTCGAGATACGCCTGGCATTGCCATTGGCGGCCTGTCTGGGGGTGAGGCCAAAGAGGACTTTTGCAAAGTGTTCGTACTGTGACTATCCACATGTAATTGCCTGCAGTTTGCTGACTCTGCCAGGGTTGACACGTGTACCGGAATGCTTCCTGAGAAGAAACCACGATACGTGATGGGCGTGGTGAGTTTACGCGTTGAGTCAGGTACAGAGGAATATCTGCTCATTTATTTCTCAGGGCTACCCTGAGGACCTCGTCGTCTCAGTCGCCTTGGGCGCAGATATGTTCGACTGCGTCTGGCCTACGCGAACGGGGGTAAGTTCTGCCCTCTGAGCAATGAGATGAAAATGCTTACGCCATCACAGCGCTTCGGAAACGCTATCACGCCATATGGCGTGATTAATATCCGCCACGCGTCCTACGCGGAGGACTTTTCGCCCATTCAGGACGGATGCACCTGCACATGCTGTCGACCCAAAGAGGAAGGCGGCCTCGGGATAACAAGAGCATACGTTCACCACCTTGTGGCGAAAGAGACGGTGGGAGCGCATCTGTATGAGTTCCTTGCCCAGTTTATCAGGGTTCTTGCGACTCGATGCCTGCTAAAATACGTACGTGCTAACGACCTCCCAGACTCACCATGCACAATGTTCACTACCTCCTCTCTCTCATGGGCTCTGTCCGACAAGCAATCATTGAAGACCGATATCCGGCGTTTTTGCGCGAATTTTTCGACAAATTATATGGCCACCGGAGCAAATCGCCCGAGTGGGTGATTAATGCCTTGCGTGGTGTCGGAGTAGATTTGCTGGCGGAGTAATCGGAAGACACATGGAGTATTTCTTTCTTTCTTTCTTTCTTTCTTTCTTTCTTTCTTTCTTTCTTTCTTTCTTTCTTTCTTTCTTTCTTTCTTTCTTTCTTTCTTTCTTTCTTTCTTTCTTTCTTTCTTTCTTTCTTTCTTTCTTTCTTTCTTTCTTTCTTTTTTCTTTTTTCTTTTTCTTTTTTTTTCGAAAATGTACTGTATGTACATATATTGATATAGGTTTGCATTTGGCTTTGGAGGCTTCATTGCACGGGGAGTTGTAGTGCATTGGCGCATATACTTGGATTTAATACTTGAATGCTTGAATAGTGGAACAATTCATCCATGACCTCCGTGATGCAATTCTTGGAATCATTCCAGAGTGAAAATTAAAACTTATTGAAGAAGGGATGAATAAAAAAAGGAAATGTCAATAGCGACGCGAGAACCCTAGTCTGATAGGGCACTTGCGGGGCTTATCTTCACGTGATCAGGCTGCGGCGCGTCGCGTCCGCGCGTTCCTTTTCCAGTTCCGATCAATTTAATCCATCCAGTCCAGCACATACATACTAAACAAAGCACATCTCACTCGAACCGCGGTGGAGGCGTCAGATTTGCATATATCCGTCTCTACCAGTCAAGACTGTACTGTATATACATACAATACAATCATGTCTCCATCAGCAGTGACCCCTCCAGAACCAGCCTCAACGCCGGCTGCAACGGTCCTCGGACCGCCCATGGACGCTGAAGGAAACGCGACCGGGATACCACCAGCAGAGACGACACATTCTTCCTCCCCTTCCCACCACGATAAGAAGGAGCATGAAGAATACCAGTACCTCAATCTCATCCGCACGATCCTGTCGACAGGCGAGTTCCGTCCCGATCGGACGGGCACGGGCACGCGCTCCATCTTTGCGCCGCCGCAGCTGCGCTTCTCGCTGTCGAAACGGAACGAGAAAGGCGAAATCGTCCCCATCCTGCCTCTCCTGACGACCAAGCGGGTGTTCCTCCGCGCCGTCATCGCCGAGCTCCTCTGGTTCATCTCCGGCTGCACGTCGTCCATCCCGCTCAGCGAAAAGGGCATCAAGATCTGGGACGGCAACGGCAGCCGCGAGTTCCTCGACAGCGTGGGCCTCTCGCACCGCGCTGTGGGTGACCTGGGCCCTATCTACGGGTTTCAGTGGCGGCACTTTGGCGCCGAGTATGTCGATGCCAATACGGACTACACAGGCCAGGGCGTCGACCAGCTGGCCGAGGTGGTGCGCAAACTCAAGGAGACACCGTACGACCGCCGCATCATCCTGAGCGCCTGGAACCCGGCCGATCTGAAGAAGATGGCCCTGCCGCCGTGCCACATGTTTGCGCAGTTTTACGTCTCGTATCCTGAGGCTCGTTCGGAGAGTGCTCAAGACCAACAACAGACAGGCAAGAAGCAAAAAGGCTTCCTGTCCTGCCTCCTGTACCAGCGCTCCTGCGACATGGGCCTCGGCGTGCCCTTCAACATCGCGTCGTACGCGCTGCTGACGCACATGATCGCGCACGCCACGGACCTCGAGCCCGGCACGCTCATCCACACCATGGGCGACGCCCACGTGTACCTGGACCACATCGACGCGCTGAACGAGCAGCTGACGCGCGAGCCGACCGAGTTCCCGGAGCTGCGGATTCGACGCGACGATCGCGGCAGCGGCGTCGTCGACGGGTGGAAGGAGGAGGACTTTGAGGTGATTGGGTACAAGCCGCACCCGCCGATCAAGATGAAGATGAGTGTGTAGTCATGACATTCCCTTCGCATTGTTGACGTTGTTGATTTTTTGTTGTTGTTTTTGTCTATGCATGGTCATCGCATAGGGTCATGTCATGTCAGGTCAGGTCGGATTACTAGGTTTAAACGATTATGCGGATACATAGGTCATAGGTATTATTGTTATGATTGCAGATCGCTAGATAGATACATATGTAGGTACATACATAAACGGATATTTCGTTGTCTAGTGTTTATTTTCCTGGAAATTTTCTTGGATTAATAAATGCTCCCGTGCTGTGCATAAAACCACAAATTTTATCCAATTGTCAAGTATACACTCATACATACATACATACATACAGCACAGTTTAATCCATATCCACAGTGCAGTATGCGCTCTGACTCAAAACTCAATCATGAGATGACACGACATGACAATGACACGACTCAGCAGAACAAACAGATCAGAACAGATTATTATTATTATAACCAGGGAATCGTCATTGTCAACAATGACGAATGATAATATAATATGGTATGGATAGATGTATTGTTGGACATAACTATGAAAGGGTATGGGTATATATATACAAGAAAAGTAAAAGAATTGTGCCGTTATATGCACTAATGCATGGATGCATGGATGCATATATGTGTATCTGCGCATGCATGCAAATGCAATAAATGCCCACTCATCATGTCCGCTTTCCAAAAATATTATAATCAAGTGCAAGGTATCATCGCCAGATAATTATCAAATCCAGACGCATATCATATCCAGACTCGGGATTTTTTTTTATTTATTATTCTGTAGTAAAACACCCGCCCCCCTTAACAACACAATCGTATGCCCCGGCTTTACATTCGTCTCGCCGATCACGGCCGAAAACTCAAGGAACTGGCCCGACTCGATGTGAAAGATGCGCAGCCGCGCCTCCTCGTCGTCGCTGCGGTTGTTCACGTTCTCGACCTTCAGGCGTCGTGCCGCGTCGTCCAGCACCCGGCCGACTTTCCACCGTGTGTCGAAGAAGAAGTTCCCCGAGGGCGGTTCGCGCGCGTTGGGGTTGTCGGAGCATCCGACGACGTGCAGGTGTAGTCGTCGCTCTTGGGGGATGGAGGCGTCGCCTTTGGCGGTGCGTTTGAGCTCGTTGAGTTGGCTGATTGCGCTTCCTGTCGTCGTCCGGCTGCTGCTGCTGCTTGTCTGCTTTAAACCCGCGGGTAGGCTTATCGTCGTCTTGTCCTTGCCCCATGTTCGGACCTTGGAGAACATCGATCGGATTGTCTCGTTGGCTGTTGGCCCTTGCCCTCCTCCTGCTGGTCGCGCCCCCAGCGGCGTCAGCTTCGCGCAGTCGTGCTCCTCTCGCAGTCGATGCTGCAGACAGTACTGCCGGTTGCATCTGTCGCAGTGCACGGCAGGGCTCTTGGAGGTGTTGATGAGCGTCTTGCACGTGAGATGCGCGCACTGGTCCGAGTTGTACACAGTGGGTTTCGTCGTCTTCCCTATCCCATCTGAAGCATTGCTGCCGCCAGTATTGTTCTCCCTTCTCCGTCTTGCCCACTCCCCCGCATGGCTGCAGTTGTGCGCCGTCTCGGTCCGATGTTCCAGGCAGAACGTCCCCCGGCACGATTCGCACCGGAACGGGAGAAAGTCGAGCTGGCGGCAGAATTCGTACTGGCAGTTTCGCCCGATCGCGTCGAGGTCGTGCTCGGGCATTTGTGTGTATGACGAGGGGGGTTGTGATGCCGGTGAGGAAGACATGTTGGATGGGTGGAGGGAGAGAGGGGGAGAGGAGGTAGGTAGTCAGGAAGAAATATGAGTATGCGATTTCAAATCGATCTGAAATAATCCGGTTGACAATCAGGCACCGACAGTCGTCGTCAGCCTCAGCTACGGTGGTGGCAACTTCCAGCGGTGACCGTCAGGTGGGGAGATCTTCGAGCGGCGTTGCTGACTTGGCTGGGCGGAACGGAGACAGCGATCAGATCGGATTCGGAGCAACAGTGGCTGATGGATGCAAATTAACTGACCTAGGTAAGAGGATACCAAGTTAGGTAGTTAAGTAGCTGGTCCAGTGCCAGGAACAAATAACCAACCGAACCAGCGATGTCAATTAATATTAAGCTTGGTTGCCCGATCCGCAGGCGTTCCAGACGCGCGGAGAAGCTTCCAGCTCCGGCGGAGCACGTGGCGCTTATCTAATCAGGAGATCAGCTGATCGGCCAATCACATGTTCCATCAGTCATTGCTATTCTTCATTTACTGTATGGAGCACGGGATGAGAAGATTTTAATAAATAAACAAATTATCATTATTCATTAATGTAAAAGAAAACAGTCCTAAAGGCAAAAATAAAGATTACAAACTCAACTGTCAACTCAAAACCAGAAAAAGAAGAGAAAAAAACATTACATCAAAACAGATAATAATCACTCTCACAAGAGAAGACAGCCGCTCTGCTCAGCTGCAAACGATATTATCTTGCAATAGCAGTGGTAAGTGGTAGTTGAAAAAGAAAATAAAAGGGGAAGGAAAAGGAAAACACGAAAACTCCAGATAAATCAACTCCAAACCCAAATTCCGAATTTACTCCGTACAAGCACCGTCAAAGTCCCAAGTCCCAACCTGTACCGATGCCAATTCTGTACTGTACTGTACATGTGCTGTGGGGTATATTGACAGAACAAGCCAACGGCCAGTGAACCAACCAGCAACAAGTACGGATATCAAGAGAAAAAGAAAAGGGAAAGCGAAAAGAAGGAAAGGAAAAGTAAGGGGGGGAATAAAAAGAAAGAGGATTCGATCAGTAGTCAGGAGCATTCTTGAACAATGCCGCCTCCCACTAGCCGAGCAAGAATGCTGGACTTAGGCGGTCTCAGGGAAAGCTATTGCCTGGCCTACTGCTCTTCCGGCTTCTTGAGGTTCAGGCACATGGCATGTTAACCCTGCTGAGAACCTGGCTGGTCACCCGATGCGAATGGAATCTGGCTGGTAGACGTAAAGACTGGCAAATTAGCCGCTGCGACAGACGCTGTTGGAGGCTGAACAGTGATCTGAGGATGCGCCGTCTGAGCAGATTCTGGAGTGAGTGGCGGAGATATGACCGCGCCAGTCTGTTGAACAGCGGCGGGAATCTCATTGGAGTCTGCAGACTTCATTTCACCTCCTGAAGTGACTGAGATGGATGGAGAGACAGGTCCAGCACCGTCAACCTGTGGGCTGGACAGCGGCGAGATTTCTGCTTTGGGGACTGGCACGTCAACTTTGACCCCATTTGGATGATCTGAGGTTGCCGATTGAGACGCTGGTTCGTTTGGACTAGCTGCAGGCCGAGAGTTCTTTGCAGAAGCCTTGGGATCTGCAGCTTTCGTCGGTTTTGTGGCTGCCGGTTTTCTACTGGCAACCTTCTTTGGTTCCTCGCCAGTTTTCTTCCGCGCTTCAGCAGCCTTCTTCTCGCGGATTGCGTTCTCTTCCGGCGATGGAACTTTGAGCTTGATGGTGAGCTTTTTCACACCCGCGGTCAGGCTGTCTATATCCTGATCCTTGTTTCCATTCTCCGTCGCTCCTGTCTGTGTAGACTGGGCAACCTCTCCATTCTGCGATCCTTCACTCGTGGAAGATGCGGGGATAGTGTTCAAATACGAGGATGGCACCTTTGGAACCGGCGGCGCTTTCCTCGGGCTGGCAGCTCGTTTTGACGTCGAACCGCGAGAAGCGCTGGTAGCTCGGGACTTTCTGACAACCACCCCTCCAGAAGGATGCGTGCCTGCTGCTGTGGCAGGCCGAGAACTGGCCCTGGTAGGTGACTTCCTGCCAGCCTGTGTTTGAGCATCACCGGCGTCAGAAATCACACTAGGAGAGGCACTCTGCCTTCGTCTAGAGTCCTTCGCGGAACCCACTCCGAGCGTTGGGTCTGGTAGATCATTCACAGACGCAATGGTCGTTCTGCGACTGCTTCGAGAAGACGGCCGTCGTGGCGTCTCGAGTTTTGCCGTGCTAGACAAAGATGGCTTGGGCTTCCTCTCTCGAAGCTGCATGCGCTTTTCATCAGCGGCCGCACGGGTTCCTGACTGTTCAGCGCTCATAACTCGTTCTCGACGTGCGCGAGACGCTTCCGCGTTCAGGTCTTCCGGCGTGCAACTTGTAGTCTGACGATCCGTGGGAATCAGGGCTTTGAACAATTCATGAGCGGCAGTCGCCCAGTCCACCTCGGGGAGCGGTGGAGGGACATATGCATCCGTGCTTGGCGAACTCATTAACTTTCGCTCCTTTACCGGCGTAACCACCTTAGCGGCAGATGACTGGGTCGGGGCGAAAAATGTCGGACCAGTTTTCTCGCGGGGCTTCTTTGCAGGCGGAGGTGGTGGAGGATTGGCCAAAGTCTCCAGTTCCTCCAACAATTCACGGTTCCACCATTCCGTGTCAAAGACAACGGCTCTGCTGTCCTCCTGAGCCAGGGACATCCTGTCATCCGCATCACTGTTCCATCCCAAGCGCCCGATCATCTCAGAGGCCAGACGACTTTGTTGGTCCGCGTTCTGCGCCTGAATAGTGCTCCGTGTGTCTGCGAGGCCCGAAAGATGGCTGAGAACACCACTGGTCAAGGCTCGATCGCTATAGCCTCCCTCGAGCACACTGATAATTCTCCCATCCGTACCAGTTCCTTCCTCTTCGGCCAGTTGAACGACATCGGCAGTAAAGCGAGCGTAGAAGTCCGTGGGCACGTTCACTTTGTGCCGTTGCATCCCCACTCCTTCCCACTCACTTGCGTCGAAGCCGGCCGAGATAAAGATGGCTGCCTTTGGTGGTGGCGAGCCTTCCGAGTCACGCAAGCGATCTGTGTGGAAGCGCAGGAATTTGCGGGCTTTGTCAAGCAAGACAGTATACTTGCTGTTGTAGAGCTTCCAGAACTCTTCCGGGGTCTTCCAAGGCTCCAGGTGAACGTTCCAGATCGATTGCCCATGGGCGTTATCAATGCAGACGCTGGCATTACGAACTTTATCCTCTTCCCCCATTTCACAAGGGAACGAGTTGATATCATGTAGACTGTAGTATCCGATGGCGGTCTTCTTGTGAGGGGCTGCATTCTTCGCAGCGGAATAGGCGCGCTTATTCTGCTCCCAAGCAATGGCCTGCGACCCGTCACCATGGTGGAGATCGAAGTCAATGATAGCGGCGTGGGTCAGCCCATGCGTCATGGCCGCATGTGCGATGCCGACGTGGACATTATTCAGCCAGCAGAAGCCCGACGGGTGGCTCGAGGAGCAGTGGTGTCCCGGCGGACGGATGCAGACGAACGCCCGCTGGATTGAATTCGGGGCGAAGACCGCATCTACAGCCTCACACACACCGCCCAAGGCGCCCTCAAAGGCATTAAGGGACTCTGAGCAGAGATAAAGATCGCCCTCGTGGAACTTGGGAGCGTTGGCAGCATCATCCTTCCCCGAACTACGCGGACGAACAAGCTCCTTGCCGTTCAATGCCAGACGGGATTCTGCAGCGTCGCACATAGCCTTCAGATCGTCCATCCACTTGGCCCCGTGAACATGGGTCACGGCCGGAGAGTTCAGCGGCACTGAGCGCGATGTCTTGCGGATCTGGAACGGCGGGGGAGGCAGGAGATCAATCTCGAGATCGGGATGCGGGGCGAACGCTGCGCCGGCATGTCTCTTCCCGACACGCACATATGCGGTGGAGAGGCCGAGGATGCTGGCGCGCAGCCGTTCGGGGCGCTCGACAATCGTGCTCAGAGCAGCTTTGGAGGTCCGAGGGCGCGAGAATCGATGTCCATAGCAGGCGTCCTGGATAACGACGAGGGTCTTGGATTGCAAGTCGACCGTTTCGTGCAATCGGATCTCCTTCTTGAAGTGCTCCGCCGCGATGGACGAGGCTGTCGGCGCTGCTGCCTCGACGGGCGTTTCGAGAGGGCTTTTGGGCGACCACATTGACGTTGGGGTGGGAGAAGCCAGATGGTTGTAGGAAGAGCGCCGGGACAAACTGGGGCGGGGACCACCACTGTGGTCATTCATGCTGGTGCTGACCGATCGCAAAGAGCTTGAAGACAGACGTTTCTGCAAGCTGGGCGTCGAGACTCTCCGCTCGTCCCTCAGAGAGACTGAACTAGGCGTCCTCCGGGGCGCTGGAGTTCTCGACGGGACGGGCGTCGCAGACGAAGAGACATGTCGCGCGCGCGAGGGCGCTCGAGAGGGCACCCTCTCGGGAGGAGCACTGGGTGACAGAGTGGGAGACGAGGCTGGAAGTGGGGTGCCATTGGCTGTCGCAAGAGAAAGACGATTGAAATTGTCGGAGAGCTCCGTGGCTACGTTAAGGGGCAGGCGTTCCTCAGGCGAGCGTGGAGCGTAGCCAGACATGCTGGACGCATTGTCTTGCTGACCGGCGTCAGCCATGACTGCTAGGTCAGCCGTCCTGAGGAGCAATCTGCAAGTCTGGTCGCAGTTTTCGATGTTTGGCAGCAGAACAAGGATGCATGCAGCACGGACAATTCGAGTAATATTGCTCCGTACTTTGTTTTATTTATTTGCCTTAGAAGTTTATGGCAGACGCGGTCGCGTTGTGGAGCAGCAACTGCCCCACGCGCTAGTCCCGACATGGCTAGCGTCGTCGCCGCAGTGGAGCTCCGCGCTAGCTTAGCCGGTATGCTTACATAAGCAGGCATAGAATGATAAAACAGCGACTGGCCAGATGATGGATTGTTTCGAGATATAGAACAGTAGATATGCACTTCCCACTGTTTCGTCTGGACGAAAACTAGGAATAAATAGATAGCAATGCAGATATCAGATTCAAATCAGAAAAACAAAGCACCGATCAAGTCCACCCAGGACAACTACGTCAAGAGTATATGGCCCAAGATAAAAAAAACACTCCGAAGACGCCTCACTCCCCGCCCCTCGTTCAAAGATCTATCCATCCATCCATTCATCCAGAAGAACTAGATCGCAGTTGACAGCTATGCTGTCGATGTCACATCCGACTTTTCCGTCTTGGGAAATACTGACCATCTCCGGCGGATGCGATTCGACCCATTGGTGTCCGTCGAATTCTTGTTCTTCTTCTTGTCCAGCTTGCGCTGCTTCCTCCTCGCTTTGGCCTCGGTCTCCCAGCCTGTGGTGGCATGGCGTCGACAGTAGCATTGCATGCGGACCGTCTCACTGGCCACAGTGGTGCAACTCCCACCGGCAACGCCATTGCAGGCGATGTGCACCTCGCTCTCATGACATTGACACCATTCGTACAGCGTGAGAAGACTTCGGCACATGATGACGATTATTCTGAATGATTATTCAGAATTATTGGTGGTTGATTTGTCCCTTAGTTCCCGGTGAATTCCTCCGTGCTGGTCCGAGCTTCCGTTTTCGGAAATTGAGCATCGACAACTCGCAATTTTCGCCCGCAGTCACCAGTGACTGTCAGCGTGGTCAGGAATTTCTCGTCGGAAGATTGTGTTCTTGATTCGCGTGATCAGACGCAAGGGGGAGATCGACAGGAATTGAAGACGAGATTGGTGGTGCCTGCACCACTCGAATATTAATTATGTAAGTTGATTGGTATGTGGTAGCAACAAATGCGTCAAGCTATAGGTATCTCGTTGTTTCATAAGAGAGGAGGTGAGAGAAACAAAAGGCGGAGCGTGATATTAATATTGATATTGAACTCCAACGATTCTCCTACAAAGAAAGCAGACGGGATGAGCCTTTTCCTTTTGTATGTCCCCGCCATGGTCGTCGTCATCCTCACTCGCCCTGCTGCGGTACCAATCTGGTTCACGGTCGATGGGTACCTAGATGTCACCTAAGAAGAACGCATCGCTATGACCTCATCAGATCCGATGTGGGGTGTTGCCTGCGTCGTAAACTTATGGATGAGGGCGTCATGATCGCAAACGGCAGATCGATCGTGGTGGGTCAACTCGCAAACCTCCCCGACCGAAGGAATGGGACAGCGACAATCCCATTCCGGCTCGTTCCCTTCCATCCTGTCGGACGAGAGATAAGTCCATCGAGCCTAGATCGATCAAGCGCTTTGTGATAGTCCAGATACGGGAGTTGGAAGAAAGTCGTGTCGTGCAAGTTTTGGATGCCAAGCCGTAGGCTTCAGCGGTGATCTCGTGATCTCGTCCATATGCAGCACATGCGAGTCTATTCCGTACAGAAAGAAAACCATTTTGCGGATAATATCGTTCTTTCTTCTTTCTCTTTCTCCTTCTTTCTTTCTTCTTGCCAGTAAAGCACTGTCTAGTCTGGCGTGGTTAGCACCGTGGAAATTCTCTTGACTCGTCATCATCGACAATGATGAGTGGGATCCCCTTGCAATGACCTAATAGACTAATATCTATATTTCTTCTGTTGACATACGGAGTAATCTTGCATAATATCATCCCACTCTTTTAGTCGACCATTGTTCAGGATTTTCTTTGTAGTCTTTATAGCTAAATTCCATTAAATTTTCCCATTATGTCAAGCAGAAAGCACCAACACTGTTAGAAATCTAAAATGGGACGTCTCCTCTAAGTTGTTTAATCCGCTATAATATAGCTCATTGATTTAGAAAAAAAAAACCTTGAGTCCGGTGATAATCGAACTATTCTCACCGTGGAAACTCGACTTCCAGGCTATCTATCTATATATGACATTCAGCCACAACTTTATAAGCATTAATTACAATGGTACTGAGCACGCTCAAACTTTTATCTGCTCTAACATATCCGATATGTCTAGGGAATCATTGGGATACACATTCCCGGTCATACATATCTCTAAAATCACTGTATTCAAGTCCTTAACTAAAGAGAGAGACGAACGAAAGAACAGGTCCATGTTCATATATGGAAATGAAACCAGAGGGGTGCTCTGTTACAGAAAATTGAGTCAGCTGCGGGATACGTAAGCCGTCTATCCCAGATATTACTCCCTATGCAGGCCAAGCTTTTCTGCTGTAATAAAATCTGATTGGATTTGGACATGGGCCTTTTAATAAGAGAAGAGTAATCAGCATGCATCTAGAACAGCAGATAGAGTGCTTCCACACTGTTTCACTATTTTATCCTTGAACAGGACTTACATTATGCCCCGTCGAGAACATGGTTCAAAGAAGCAGGGAAACTTGAGGCAAATGGATGTGAAAATTCAAGTTCACCTTACATTGAGGTCATCCAAACCAACTAATAGGCATCATCTTATTATTCATCATATATTAATAGAGGAAGTATGACACTTGCTTCCCGGGTATCTATTTACCATTCTCCAAGATACAGTTAAGATGATAAAGGATATTATTTGGTCAATTTTTTTCTTTGTACCTAGCCTAGTCTCGTTAACTTACATTATTCAAGTCTGATTATTGGTCGGAAAATTAAGGACAAGGATGAAAGTGAATGAATATCCCTAGATCGCCACGGATTGATGTTCGTCAAAGTAAAAAAATAAATTGTGTATGTTTTCGTGATGATCGCTCTAGAGACAATCGATTCGATAGATGTCGTTGGTATGTCCGTACATATGCAGGATTCTAGAGGTATAAAGCAGAGTGGAGGTTTTCTGGAGGTGGTAAAATGATAATAAACGTGCAGAGAAGGATAGGAGATTAAAAAAAAAGAGGACATGAAACATGGTAAATCTCGTCATATATGTATATATTTCCCAGATAGATGCATCAAGCAAGGAAGCAAACAAACAAAGAGACAGACAGACAACACTCTGCCAAAACTCGTCAATCAATTAGGTCAAAGAATAAAGAAAGGCAGATAAATTATAACAATGGATACACATGCATGTAGCTATAGTAGTACAGTAGTAGTACAGTACATACATTGAGGTAAGGTAGGAGTTATCTATTATATAGTATAGTAAAATATATATTTCGAAATTATTCTAAAGCAATTATTTTTATTTTAGTACTGAGTAGGAAACTTCCTGCCCATTGGATTTGCGAGACAAGTTCCCCTACCCCAGCTTAGCTAACGTTAATCTGCTTCCCCGCCTTCTAGGAACTTCTCTCCAATTCCCGGTCACCAACCAAATACTCCGCAACAGTCCTGCACAGCCAGAGTGAGTGGAGCTGAACTGCACAAAATTATTATTCCCCTTTTTTTCTTATAATTTTTAATTGTATTACCCCAGAAGAAGATCCTCGTTGTGCTCGACTGATCGACCCTCCTCCGAGCGATGACCTCGACCGAGGAGTCATCATCACTCAACGATAATCACCCCTCTTCCTCCACCGCCGCTGACCCTGACACAACGAATACCACCTCTGATACCACGCCGACTTCCTCTGCTGAAACAATGACATTAGCATCACCCGCTCGCACCGCTACGCTCCTCGCCAACCTCTCCTCCGTCACATCCCGCATCGCCGCGGCGTCCGCCAAGTCGCCCGTCAGTCGGACCAAACCCGTCCGCCTGGTCGCCGTGTCCAAGCTGAAACCTGCCTCGGACATTCTCGCCTTATACAACGCGCCGTCGTCGCCCGTCGGCGATGGTGATGGTGATAGCAGCAGTGCTGCTGGTGTCGGCCCCCAGCTGCACTTCGGCGAGAACTACCTCCAGGAACTGCTCGAGAAGTCGCGCATCCTGCCCGCGGGCATCCGGTGGCATTTCATCGGCGGGCTGCAGTCGAACAAGTGCGTGTCGTTGGCGCGGGACGTGCGGGGGCTGTGGGCCGTCGAGAGTGTTGATACAGAGAAGAAGGCGAGCTTGCTGGACAGAGGGTGGGGGGAGCGCAAGCAAAGACAGCAGCAAGACGACGACGACGTGGAGGAGAAACTCCGCGTCTTCGTGCAGGTGAATACCTCTGGCGAGGAGAACAAGGCTGGCGTAGAGCCGGCCAATGCGCCCGCGCTGTGTCGCTTTGTGCGCGAGAAATGCCCGCGTCTGCACTTGCAGGGGCTGATGACGATCGGGGCGATTGCGCGGTCTAAAGCCACGACGCCGGAGACGGAAAATGAGGATTTCGTCTGTCTGCGGCAGACGCGCGATGCGGTTATCAAGGAGCTCGGGCTGGAAGGGGATGAGGCGGCGTCGTTCGAGCTGAGCATGGGCATGAGCTCCGATTTCGAGGGCGCGATTATGCTGGGCAGCGACGAAGTGCGCGTGGGCACGACCATCTTTGGCGAACGACCGCCGAAATCCCAGGCAAAGATTGTGTGAAAACAATTCGACGGGCTGGTACCTCCACAGGTAGATACCTATGGAGTATCTCTCTCCATCCTATGCTATGCTATGCCTCTAGTATAATTACAAGCCCGACGCTCCCTGCCCTGACCGTCGTCTGACCGTGTTATCCTTTCGAGCCTTCCTAATTAATAAATACACATACATCCTGCATTGACCTTAGATAGAAGGAAACCAAAGAGAGAAGCGGGAAGAAAAAGAGAAAAAAAGGGGCCGCTTTAATTGACATGCCATGCCATGCCAGCCTGCCTGGGATAACAGGCAGAAGGAAAGAAAACAAAGACGAAGAGACGAGAAGACAACAGAAAGAAAAACGAGGAATATGTATGTATGTTTATGTACATTACATAAATACACTGTACTGCACTGACTGCACACTGCATCTGGCGCAACCCATTATGACGAATGATATAATGAATAATGGAAAAAAAAAGTCAAAATAGAAAAATAAACTAGAATAACAAGAAAATGTTATAAGAATAAAACAGAAAATCCAAAAGCAAGAAGGGGTAAAAAGAGAAGCGAAAAGAATAAGAGAAAAAAAAATCGCTATCGCTATCAATCATCTTCCAAGAACGATAATATAATCAGCAGGAAGAACAAAATGAAGAGTTCTGGGTCTGTCCAGTCCAGTCCAGTCAATTCAATTCAAAAAAGAAGTTGTGATCGACCAACCCATCAATCGATCGTGTCTTTCTTTTTTTTCCAGCCCCTTTCGCTCAAATTATTAAACGGCATTTTTACACCTTTTTGCTTTCTATGCGACCAACTGCGATATGGGTATCGTCTCATCGATCACTGTCCATGGTCGTACCTTGGGACAGTTTCTGCTCCATCTGGCGGACTAGCGCCTGGGGGACGTGCTCCTGCGTCGCCCGGATCGTGATGCGGTACATCTGTAGCGTCATTATCAGTCAGACTGTTCTTAAGAGTCTTCCCTTGTTGACCGGCAACTTACATTCTTCTCATAATTCGGCTCCAGCCGTAGCAAACAGCCGGTCTTGCCTCCCTGCGCCTGGTAGACGGCGCATCCAACGACGTTCTTCGGGTTGGGATCAACCCCATTCAGGATCTTCCACCGGAACCCGTCTACTATCCTCCGCGTAAACGTCTCGTTGATGGTCCGTCCTTTAGCTGTAACGCCAAATGTCTTCTGAGCTTCCAACGGCGGTCCACCGATCTGTCTCCATCGCTTGAAGAAATCCTCCACCGACAGCTCCGACGGGTCCATGTATCGGTGCATCAGAATCGGCAGCTGCAGCGTATATGCCTGCAGGGCGCCGGCAAGATACGATATCCTGATGGTCGGCGCATCCGAAAAAGCGCCGTTAGCTTCAAAAAACAGTGTCTGCTGTGTCTGACCCGCCGGCGGGACCATCGAATCCGGCAGGCTCTTCGTGTCAATCTTCAGGTTCGGATGGGACCGGTTGTCCAGAGTCGTCGTAAACGATCCGATCGAAAATGACGCTTTATTCGTGAAATAGAGTTTGACAACACCCAGGTGCGCGCGGTACTCGGACCGCAGGCCCACCTGGATCTGGGCATCTTCGAAGAGGACGCCTTCGTCAGCAAAGTACAGCCGGTTGTATCCAATCTCCCAGTCGGGGCTCAGGTGGGCGGCGCTGGCGAGGTTGGGCGCCGCCGGTTCGCTGCTCCCGGTCAGATCAAGTCCTGCAAGATCTTCCGAGGCAGAGCCCTTGACTGCGCCATTCGTGCCGTTAGTGCCCCCATTGACAATAGTCGTGAATGACCGCTTCAGGCCGGTATTCTGTGCCATCATGATCTCTTTCTGGTCCTTGTTGGCATCCTTGCCTCCCACGACCCATGTCTTCTTGTCACTTGTGCCAGCGGTCTTCTGGTGCAGGCGGGACAGCAAGGCCGACGCCCTCTCCGAGAACGGCGGCATCTCATCGCAAACCGTTCGAAGGAGATCGTCCGTCGGTAGCGTCGCCAGCTTGAGGTACTCAAACGCTCTTTGCTGCAACTCGGGATCCGGGGAGTGGCTGTAGAGACGGAACATCTGCAGAAGCTGGGGCTTTATCTCAGGGAAGAGGTTCACGAACTTGATGAACGCGGAAAGAATCATGGCTCGCGTATTGTCAGAACACGAAAACATCTTGGACTGCAGAGCCAGGAATTGCTCAATCGGACTGCAGCCCTTGTTATCTGCGATCAGATGGCCAAATTCGCCCAATATATAACTGCCGATCTTGATCAGGCTGTCATGGCAGTCGCCCTTGAGATATTGGAGGAGGTGGTCTGCAGCATAGGCCTGGAGTTCTTCGTTGTTGGTGACGATCTGAATCACCCGTTGCCACACCTCGTCGCTAACATGGTCGCCCCCCAAGGCAAGGAGTCTCAAAGACGTATCGATGTACCATCGAGCATCGGTGGCATATTTCTCCGCCAGGATGGCAATCTTCAAGACCATCTCCTCCCGGATGGCATAGTCTGCTGACTGTAGATACGAAAGCAGTTCAGCCACGATCGGCCGCGCATTGGTCGTGTCACACATGCTATAGATTAGATCAAGACCCTTGCGCCGGACACTGATGTCACGATCTCTCAGCGAGCCGAGAATGAAGGACTGGTGTTTCTTGATGGGATCCAGGGTCTCAGCCCTGGCGGCGAAGTGTGTCATAGCCTCGAGTCCGAGGTACCGAACGTTGGTCTCACGCGACTGAATAAATTTCCCAAGTCGGGCAGAGATTTGCATCATGAGATCGTGTTCCGTATCAAGGTGAATCAGAAGATTGATGGCTTCAAAAAGAACGGCGTTTTGGGCATTGTTCTGTTGGACATTCTTGGGCGTGTCCATCGCATTATGCATGATCTGCTGAAGCGATTCCCGGATGAGTTGTCGAACATGCGTATCCTCTTTGACAGTGTTAGCTCATAGTCAGAATCGGTGGAACATGCTTTGGATGTGCATACCAGAGGGCGGGTAATACTGCAGAAGCCGAAGCAGTTTCACTTGAAGCCACGGGCACGGAACGCGATAGTAGAAATAGTCAGCAGGCACCTCATTGTCCACCACGATCTTCTTTAGCCGCTGGGCGGCTTTGACATAGCTGCCCTTGTATTGCTCTGGGTTGGCCTGGACCAATGCCATAACAAGCGAGGTGACAGATAATGTGACTCCCAGGTCAGGATCGTCCATGAGGGAGATAATTCGCTCTGCCCACTCCTGCTGCACGATGCTGGGGTGTTTGCGATAGAGACGGAGAAGAGTCAACGCGGCCTTTTTCTTGACGAATGACTTGGAAGTCCTACGCGAGGTGATATTGTCAGGGGCAGTTTGTAACCAACAGGTCGGAATGGGACTTACGGAGCGATCAAAAGTCGATGCACGTCCGCACCTAGGGCTTCACCCATCTCGCGGCCTCCGACATTGGCCACCGCATGCAGCGCCAGGCAGTTATTCAGCTCATTCATATCGAGCAAGTCCTTCCGGATACTGTTGACAACCAGGTGGAGGAGCTCATGTTGCTCGTGGAGGAACAGGGTGACGGCCAGGTATCCAATCTGCTTTTCGGAATAGTTCTTGGCCGAGATCAGGTTGACGGCCTCGAGGTGACCGAAATCCACATCGTAACCCTGGATGTAGACGTACAGCAGCTTGCAGACGTATTTTTTTTTCTGGTAGCCGTTCAGATTCCCGTCCTTGAACTTCTGCCGGATATTGGCCAGTTCCTTGTTGATCCTCTTCTCCTCGAGTTCCCTCGCCCTGGCATTGCGCAGGTCCGCAATGAATTGGACCAAGCCTCGCATCGACGACATCTTGTTGGTTTCCCAAAAACAAGCCCCCCTCGACCTTCGACGTGGTGGTGTTCAGGAAACAACCGCTCTTCCTATGGGGAAAGCAGCAGGGCATCCAGCAAAACCATAGCTCTCAACCAAAATGCGCGTATCGTGTGCCCAGCATCGCGTGGGCGTGGCGGCAAAGGGAAAATCTCGACGATGCTGGACCGGAGATGACGTGAAAGGGGCTTGATTGATTATACTATCCGGGACGATCAGGCAGGGTGGAGACGGGGCAATTCCATTGGAAACTCCGATCGAGACGGCGCCTAATCTGGTCTGGTCTGAGTCAAAAAAGAAGAATATCGCGCAGAACAGGGCACGACGGTGAGGCACACGTCCACGATGCCAACCCAACTCGTGATGATGCCGGGCAGGACTGTGCTCCGCCCAGGTAAACCGCGGCGAGTGCTCACAGCTCGTTGGCTGGCGGCTTTGCTGACGACGATCAGCTTAGGCCGAACTCGGTTAGCGCCGCGGACTTAACGGCGGCCCGGGAAGAACATTGATGCGGCCCGCATGAGACACGTGACGCAAGAAGTATTTCGAGCTTATTTCACTAGGACCTACATGGTATGCATCTTCTGTTCATGACGTTGTACATGTGCTTATACAGTATAGAAGACATATGTATTTACTACAGTACAGGTAACAAAATGCAAAAACGAACCGAATACCCGCACCTCCAAAACTCCAAAAATCCCAGCCCATTCAAAACATACTTTCATGAATCATGAAGGTAGAGAAAGAAAGAAATGAAGAAAAGCAATTGTCGAAATCTGACAGACTCCCAGCTCACGCCTTGCCAGTGAAATCCGTCTCAAAGGCATCATAAACGGCATTGGCAGCAGAGTCCACGGCATCGGCCTTTTCGCATGTGCAGGATCCTGTGCAGGAGACAAGATTAACATTGATAATAATCGAGATAAGCAGGGATAGAACTTACCAGCAGGTCTGCTTCCACACGGGCAAGCCTCGCCCGTCACAGGCCGGTTTTCAGTCACTGCCCGCTCGCATGTGCACTGTCCAGCGGGACGCATTCCTAGAGTGAAGATATCCAGTCAGCAGCCATCATGAAAGCTGAGAGAAGAAATTAAAGGAGAGAAACGTACTGCACGAGCACTTCGGCCCCGTGATAGGAGTAGTATTCTTTCCGCAATTGCATGCGTCGGCCGCTTCCTTGCCGCATGCGCACCTGGCCTGAGCGGCGCAGACGCAGCCACCGTCCTGAGAAATACGGCAGCAGGTCGAAGGACGGACCATTGTGACGGGTGTATATCTCAATTGGGGAGAATATCAAGTGGTTGATAAAAGCTCAATGGCCAACTATACTCCGAGTTTCGTGGAAACGGAGGAGTTCAATTCCAAAGCGCTCCCTGATCTAGCAAATTTGAAAGACTGGCACTGACTGGCACTGACACTGATGAAGAAGAAGAGAATTGATCAAGACCACACTACATCCTTATATACCTCTATACCTGAAGCCCCCAGTCAAAAGAACAGTTGAACACCTACCCAAATCGGCAAATATGGAAGATCTGCTTCCAAGGGCCAAGGCCGCAGACTTGCATCCGTTGTCGTCGGATTACCAACATCTGCGTCGTGATTGGTTAGCGGAAACGCCACCCGCATCAAAACATTTTGCTGATTGGTGGAAGGCTGTCTGTATTGGATATAGGAACGCTGTGAGTGGTCAGCGCGAGTGAATGAGTGAGTAATACATTATCGCTTTCGGTCGAATCGATAGATCGATCGATCCAATCTCGATGTAGAGAATTCGGATGACACCTGCCTATGGCTGTGTGCTTATTATTCCTGTTTCTTGTGTGGTTCGTTCGCGGACTTGAGGAATTTAGCCAAGGTTCAGTGGAGAATAAATAAGACTCCGTATGGCTTCAAAGGATACATTATTCCATAGTCATAGCCGTACAACCCAGCTGTTGGTCATGAGGAGGAGGATGATTTCATTCAAACCAAAAAAAATTC
The DNA here is from genome assembly GCF_000968595.1 of Rasamsonia emersonii CBS 393.64. Taxonomy (NCBI): domain Eukaryota; kingdom Fungi; phylum Ascomycota; class Eurotiomycetes; order Eurotiales; family Trichocomaceae; genus Rasamsonia; species Rasamsonia emersonii. Next base: position 37,382 of record NW_013563197.1, read on the forward strand.
CACAAAGCGATCCGAAATACATGTATGTACATTTCTGGGAGTAATCTAAATAATGTACAGTACATACGTTTCATGCTGAATACACCGTACAGAGACTGTAACAGTATGTACAGCATGTCTGACCTGATAGGTAACAGTTTGAACATCCAATCTATTTTCTATATGATTAACTAACATCATCTTGCAATCCCCAACAAGCAAAAAAAGGCAATTCATTCAAACACAATTCGCGATGACGAGATTGGATAGATGAGATTGGATATATAATGGTTATCTGTCAGCAGGCTCAACAAACTCTAGTCAGTTTCATGAACTATATAATCAATATAATAATACAACTGTTCGAAACAGCGAAGCGAAACGAAATAAACTCCCCAAGACATGCGGCATGCTGATGAAAACCGAAGACCGAAGACTTAGTGAAAAGAAAAGAATTTATCTTAAGCGATTTGAGAGGAAGAAGGGTGTTAAATAAAAAAAAGAAAAGAAAAGAACACAAAAAAGGTGACCTCAATTCTCCAGCACTAACGCAGGCTTGAGAAGAGAACCATCCGAATAATTCGATATGGTAGAGAAAATGGTTGCACCCTGTCTTTTATTTTTATTCAGCTTTATGTGTTTTTTAAAAAAAAAGTCCATAACACAACATCACATCCCACGATGACCGCTGAATCACGCATGAACCAGACGAAGCTGTGCTACGTCGCCCCCTGTGGATGCGGAATTGAGGGTTTTCCCAATTCACCGTTGGCCGGATATTGCAAACCATTGCTCGGTGATTCGTACTCTCCATCCGAGCGCAGGTATGACGTCGGCAGACTCATGGCAGACGAGTTATCTTGCGTGTATGGATAGAATGAATCGAGATTAAATGGCGGGGTGTATGGAGAAACTTGATAGTCTTGCGACAGGGGAAGTTGTGCGGTCTGCAGGGCAGGGATCTGCCGGTAACTCGGTCCTACAGGAAATCCACTGCGCGAGTCCTCCGATGTCTGCTGGATTCGTGGAAATGGAGGTGCCTGGCTGTTCGGTAACTGCTCATCTACACGTTCATCAGTATACAAGGGATCACCTGATAATTAGGACAATCAGGGGAAGGAAATCAAGGCCTACTCTGATAGATAGGTCGCATAGACCCAGTATCCGTCCCGGTCTGTGAGACCGGGCTCTGAAGAGGTTGAGCGATGCCCGGTACTGAACTACCAACATTTTCGTGTAGCGTGCCTCCAGCGTATGGAAGGTCAGCTCGCAGTGGGAAACTCAGCGAGTCTGCTCTTGAACGCGAATCCGGTGTCTGCAACTGTAACCTCTGCATTGGATGCCAGGTATGATGATAGGCCGCGGAGAAACTGTGAGATCGAGGCAACGTGCCGGGAGTCCGATGATCTGCCCCAGCGAGGCTGGCGCTTGGGGCAGAGATAGCTGTTCTGTTACTTGTCGTAGAGGTTGGGGAAAGATTCTCGGATGGTGCACCGGAAGTCGGCGAAACGATATAACTCCCGTACGCAGATGTCGCGCTCGATGGTGAGATCGGGTAGTCATCGCCACTTCCTCTCTTGACGGTATTAACAACCAAAGGCTTTGGCTCACCGTTCCCTGCGAATGACGATCGATGCGTCCGTGGAGAGGTAAGAGGAGTCCCAGACGTCCGGCCACCGTAAGGTTGATGCAGCACCTGGGTCATGTCGAAGTTATCGGGAAGTGCTCTGGACTTGAGCATTCTCTCTCGGTCTTGACTCGTAAGACGCTTTAACTTTGCTCGCCTGAATTGACACGTTAGGCTCTGCTTTTATGGATGGAAAATTCACCTCGTCACCTGTTTTGAAACCACACCTGGACTTGACGAGGGCTCAATCCAGGTATTTCCTTCGACAGTCTCTCCCGTTGTGCGGCATCTGGATGTGCTTGCTTGGTGAACTCGCTCATCAGAAAGCGAGTCTGGCTGTGAGTGAGACTGTGTCTATCAGCTTTGATTCACAGTGATCTCGCTTTATGTAGTCGACAACCTACCGAAATCGCTTCGTTTTCTTCTTCTCTGAGCTCTGTTCAGAGGCGGACTTCGTCTGTCCACCCTCCGCAGAGGTATCTGCTTCATCTACCGGGCTGACGACCTCAGCGGCATCTTCGATGTGCTCTTCGCCAAAAGCATCCGGATCGTTTCCTCCAATTGAATTGAATCTCTTCTGCAGCCCCGGGCTCGGTGAGTCCGACTTGGAAGTACTGGCGATGTTGGGATCGCTGCGATTCCACTCCTGAAGTCTCCTTTTGTTGCAAGTTTCACCCGTTGTACGCTGGTTGACCTCTTTGTCCCCTGGGAAGGATTTTGGGGACTGAAGATACTCCTGATGGCCTAGATTAGATGTAAAGGGGATGTTCTCTTGGGACTTGAAAGCTGATGATAAGTCTGTTTCGGGTCGACTCGCTTCGCCATTCGTTCCGGGATCTACTGTCGAGAAAGGCGCAGCAGCAGGTACAAACGTCATATTATCTTTTCCGTCTTGTCCGCTTCGCCAATATGGAGCGGCTGTGTAGTTCGAGGTCGAGGGCGTGAGGGGTGAGACTGGAGGCGACGAATCTGAAATCAAACGGTAGATATCGGCCATCGATCTTTCAAGAAGCTGCCGTCCACTTGCTGTACATTTCGTATGGGGACAGAATTCTTCTGCGATATCGGAAACGGCTTAGGATGAAGATTGACTGGGTGCCAAAGACAAGCCTAAGGCGAAGCAGCAGCGGATCTCTCAGAGCCAGAGAAACTGGGTACGGTTTCCCAAGGCGTGATCGCGGCCAAGCAGCCACTGATAGGTGGAGGACGGTGTTGGTGCAAGTCGACCAGGGCAGCGCTGGCAGAAAGATGGACTTGCAGGGTGACGATCGGCCTTGGGCGTGCAGCTCCTTGGTTACCTTCCAGCCAGGATCAGCACAGAGATGCTACCGGTGAAATGCTACCACGAACTACCCTTGGAAAACAACTTCCCGTAAGAAAGGACTGATGTCATCGGAAACAAAGTGGCTGTCCGTCAGCATACAGGGACACAGCTCCTTGGGGGAACAGAATAAGATGGGCAAGAAAGGGAAGGGTGCCGCCGCCATACACCGTCACCGGCGACTTAGAGGGGTCTAACGCATGGGTATGACGAAATCAGGACAGGTGCGGACTAGGCTGGAGGCAAAGGAACATGGTGGACATGACGATCAACCGCTGCCTACCTTATTTTCTCGAACTTAGCTTCACGTGGCTGGAAGAATACGGTTGTGGTGGATAAGATGAGCTAACATCGGGGCCCAGCGGAGTGATATCGATTGGAGCTCTGCTACGGCGAGATACCGGACGTGTTCTCTTAAAGTAGATAGGCTGACAACAACACTAGAAGGCGCCGGGGGCCTCAGAAGTTGTAGCTTGGACTTAGGGTGACAGAAGATAATATCACTAGCAGAGGGATACGGCTTGATCCATCACTGGTATTTACCAGCTTTAGGCAAGTAGAAGTGCACTGCAATTGAAGAATAGAAGAGGACCAGCCAACAATCAAGGAACGAAAGAAGGAGAAGGAAAAAAATAGATAGAAGACGATGCCACTGGGTGCTTTAGAGGCGCGTTCTCAGAAAAGGACAAAGGAAGTCTGTGCTCCTGATTCTCTAATCAGTCGTGCTGGCGAATATCTAGATGTGCCAAAAGCAACAGACAATATCGAGGGCGACTTAGGAGCATTTGCATCCTTCGAAACCCCCCGATCCTGGTGGAGCGGAACGCCCTAGAAGCTGGCTGGATGGCTAGCTACAGCCTGCTTGGGCCCCAGGTTTGAACGATTGCCACAGACGGAATGGATGTCTCGCCCCAGTGTGTCGCTTTCATGCTTATTTTAGTCCACCCACCGGGTCCCATAACGGGTTCCATCCTGCGTGGTACGAAGCGGTGCGACTACCAACTGTGAACAGTCCACGATTTGAGAAACATGCACGGAAAGGACTAGAGACATGAACTGCCATGCATTCGAGAGTAACTCTAGGTCAGCTTCTGACCAGGGCACGGCGCCAACTGCCCCTCAGCGTAAAACCCTTGGTCAAGACACAGATCCCGTACTATGCGATATCTGACTAGCCCGCCTACCCTTGTCATGAGCACAGACGACAGAGGCTCGGAGCTGGAGAAGAGCACCATGTGGTTGAAGCACCCGCATGGTCAGTAGTGCGTTGGCTCCATAAGCCTTGAAACGTCTGGGCTGTCGATCAACTTTAGAGACGGGAACGACCATTCACGGTCTTGCCCACCATTCCGATGGCCCCAAACCATGGCTGCGATGGTGGTGGACAAGCAACCACTCGGAAAAGGCCGATCGCGAGGCGAGGAACAGGCTAACCTCTCAACGGCGGCAGATCACATCTCTCCAGGGCCGACCAGGGTTCAGTTGTACGCCCACCCATGTGGATGCTCCTGTCATTCATCGATCCGATCCGGTATTTCCAATTCAGAACCACCAGCCGCAGGAATCCCCCGGAGACAAGATCATTCGTGATATGAGTCAGACACGACAACCGGGGACCGACAGTCAGACACAGTCATTTGCAGTGGGGCACATAGTAAGTGACTCCAAGCGTTGCCGGTGACCAACTTCTAGGGTCGCCAGAGAACACGGGAAGAGAATGGGAAATTTAGTGGGGTAGGAAAGGATTTGGGTCTGCCTGCTTCACCTTGCCTTGGAACCTAAAGGCTGAGAGAGTGGCAGTGACATCGCCGCAGAAGAAAAAGAGAGACAGGCCAGACTGCAGTGGCGCTGGTGCATACACCCTCATCCGACACCAACGTTGAACCACCCCTCACCCCCAATAAATCTCGTCAGGTGGGCCTTGGAAAAGACCAGAAGGAAGCTCACTATCTGCCAACCGACCATAGGCTTGTGTCGCATTAGAACAGGCCGGCGCATACGATTTTATACGCAGGAATCCCGGGAACGTGATATGAGGCCCGATCGGTCAGTTAGTGATGTATGCTAGTGGCTACTTGTCAGCTTTAGAGATGTCATCATCAAGGAATACTCCGTAGTCAAGACTCAGAACACTCGGGACCCGCTGAAGCACGGACGGGATAGCTTCCAGCGACGGCACCGTTGCTCTGCCACTAGAGTGTTGGTCCGAACGTCCAAAGTAAAGGCGGCCCAAACCATGGGCAAATTCGGGCAGTGACAAGGGGCGGTGGATACCTGCCGCTAGATCGATTTGACTTCTGCTGGGAATTGTCACGATGCGGATCTGATAATAGTGATAACCGGGAAATCACCGGCGGCTGAGTTGTGACTAGTGTCCCTCCCTGGAATAAATGGTCGCGGTAGTAAACAAGACGAGGGCATGGGCGAGGGATCTGCTATTCAATGATTGGTGAGAAGAAGGCAATTGTTCAGCTTCGTCACATTTGGTCACAAAGGCAACCATCATAGGAGTTAAGGTTTAACCTGCTGATGGACTGTTGGTCTGTTGCCGTGTCCTCTGTACAGTACTCCATACAGTCTGCAACTGCAAGCCTCTTAGTCTTAGCAAGGGACAGATCTTTGCAAGCCGGTTCCGATCCCGCTGCAGGGGTTACTGTTCCCGCGAGTCGCGAAGCTGCGATGACATTTAGAACGGGGACGCCGAGTGACGGGATGCAGATTAAGCGTCTAGTAGTAGTCTCTATCAAAGAAGATATCCACCAGCTTGAAACTTGAGCGGCTGCTTAACTGCTGAGGTTCAGAGTTCAGACAGTCCCTGCGCGGCACTGGGACCCCCCTGCGGATACCGTCTCAGCGCCAGGTCATTGGCGAGCCGGTGACTGGCCTGGTCAAATCGTGCCGAGTCCTGGGGGAATCAGGTCAAGGCATTAAACATAACAGGCTGGATGCATGACGCGTTACCGGGGTGGGCGGGGAATATCGGGAGTCGGGCCTCGGTACAGAGTAGCAGCGACAGTGTAGATCCAACTCCAAGAACAGCGCCAGTGTGATGTGTGAGAAACCACGGATCATGGTTGACAAGAAACGGTTCTCGCGAGTCTGGAAGAGAGTGTGCGCGAGCGTTCAGGACGCGCCGATTGGCACCATGGAGCTCGGCTCCGACGGACAGGCCATCTGTCGCCCCGCGTGCAGCGCTGTCACAGCCGTGCCCCTTCATTTTACTGCTGCCATCTAAACTCTGCTCCTCCACGTGTGATTTGCGGAGGTGTGACGCCAACGACGGCCCCCCAGTGGGCGTGTTTGCGGGCGGAGGGCGTTCCGGACGCTTTCGCCGGACGTTCGATCGCTCTAACTCGCGCCATTTGGGGTCCACCGCGCCGGTCGAAGCCTGGATGGCGCCTGGCCAAGCACCTAGAAGCGGCCGTCGTCGACGCCAGCAACGCTATCTTTGCTGCTGAAATTGCTCCGATGATCGATCGCATGTGGTGGACGCGATTATAACCCTGGGCATGGTTTCGGTCATTTTAGTCCAGCAATAGCAGTAGGCACCAGCAAATGTCAGCAGCAATGTCAGCGTCGCAAATGAAACAGGCCTGGCAGGACAAATCTCTGATCTCAACAGCAATCCATCCTTGTTCAGACGCACGTGTAGTTCGCTTCTCTTCTGTGAGCTTACTCCGTACTGTACAGCCCGTCGACGGATGCATAGGCGCCGTCCCAGATCACGGCCTGTTTACTTCTCGAAAGTTTGGGTCGGTTTCCGGGAACTAGCCGGCATTATCGGGATGTTAGCCATGGTTCAGTCTGGACTTGGACGAGGAGGAAACGTACCCATTCCTGACGAAGTACACGACCGGTGCCTGAATGAACGTCCCTAATGACCATTGTTCTCGCCCCTATCTCTGTCGTTGTCCCGCTCGATGCTCTCGCACTTCGTGTATTATACTCCGGATATGCCGACTGTTAGACTGCTGGATGGAGCTTCCCGAGAGGTTGATCTGTCTGCCAAGGCTGTCGGGCCATAGTGGATCGCGACAGGGGTCTGACTCGAAGGTTCTGGCCGAGTCTGATACGTATGGCGAACTGGAGAGGGGATAAATAATCCGAGCCCATGAAACGGGCCGGAGGTTGGCGTCTCCAGCGTCGCTGCAAGGGTGGAGGCGTCTCGAGGCAGCATGGGACGTGTCTGATTGGAGCGCCTGCAGAGGCCTTGAGAACTGGACTGCCTGCCTGGTCGACTGCAGCCCGCACAGACGTGCATCGTCCTGTGCAGTTGTTCCTCCAGTGCTGTGCCATACGGAGAATTCTTCCTGCGCCGGCCGGCCGTCACGTCGTCTGCGGGATAAGCCGAACGACAGTCGTGGATTTATGGTAACTCCGAATGGATAACGCGTTGGCGGAGAGTTGAAGCCTGAGAATCGAGAACAGCTCTAATTGCAGCTAAGCACGACTCGCAGTCCCTTGAAACAAGAGTCGAATAAGAATGCCTGCCCAGCCAGGTAATCATCGACCCTGCCGGCAACGCGCGTCCCCTGCAATTTCCCGGCTTAAAGTTACAGCTGTGCGGCTGCCCGGCGGACCGACTGAGTGCCCGCTGCGGGTGTTTCGCTGCCTTGACAGATGGCATGCAGTACAGGGTCTTGGCTTCCATTACCGTATCGTCTTTGCACACTGCGTGCATTCTATGATACACTACTGTACAGTACATGACTTCATAAACGATCAAGAATGACAATCATTGCCGTAGCCTGCTGTCCTCCGTAATAGGTCCTGCTCATTTCCTCATCTCTGCCCCTCGATGGACCGGTAGACCTGGTGTCGGCCTCAGGGCAACAAATCTGATGTCATTGGCGCGTGTATCTTGTTATCCCGTGTCTTCAAATAATACAGACAGCCACTGCGAAAGTGGCAATGGTGGTTCCAAAACTATCCAGTGACTCCTCATTCCGAAAAAGCGCCTGTATGCACCCGTGAGCTCCCGACATGCTCTTCTGATTTGGAATCATAATGTAGGTTGTTCGCATGCGCCAAGTGTTATCCGTCCCCAGCTGCACCAGGCAGCATTGGACTCAGATCTTCGACAAAGAGACGTTTCTGCAAGACAATGGGGATGCCACTATGAGGCAGTGGCTTCGGTAGGTGGCTGTTCTGCCTCCCGTGGAGTTGCATCATTGGTCTCTTTCTGAGAGTCCGCCGGACGATCTTTCTCGTCGGGGTTTTCCGTATTCTGGGGGGTTTTGTCCGCATCCGTTGATGCTTTCTTAGCCTCTTCGGGTGGCTGGGGGCTCTCAAACAGCACCTTGAGATTATTGCCATCCTCAATCTTATCGAAGAGACCGAGCTTGCTTTTAGCTGTAAGCCGTAATGTTCGCCACACCTTACTAGCCTTCGCCCTCATCGCATCGTCCTTTTCTTCCTTCGTCTTGGCCATGTCGATATCGAAATCATCATCAACAATACCCATCATGTATGAGTCAGGAGCAGGCGTTCTAAATCTGGTCGACAATCAGTCAATGCTCCTCATGCAGAACACACATGTCCTTACCGATCCGGATCCTTCAAGCGTTCGAGACTGGCACCATTTTCCGCGTCAGAGAGGAATTTCAGATCGAGAGAACCCATTGGGGAAGGCCGGAGACGTTTGCTGGAAAAGACTTTAGTGGCGTTTTCCCGTGCATCGAGATAGTCTTCCAACGAAACCGCTGGCCGTTCGATGGGTGGACAATTCTCGACCTTCCAGCGAACCCAGTTTTTGTCTCTCGAGAGAACGGTATCAACCATGCGGTAGTAAAACTTGCCCTCGAGGCCTTGTTGAAGGTATTCTGCAATTGCATCCCTGGTTTGTGCTGCCCATTTGGCCTACACAGCATGAGAAATTGTCCCAATCAAAATGGAAGGCAGAAGGGGAGATCTCTTACATCCTCCTCGCTCGCAACGTAATTGTAAACTACAGCTCTGTTTATTGTCTTCGGTAACCTCGACCTGGCCTTGGGTGTAAGAGAGAGGATAAAGTCCAAGAGTATCAACGCCTGTACTAGAACATGGCGTCTGAAGGCAATATCGTTAACCTGCATTAATGTAGGGTCAGTGTAGTTCAAAAGAATTGTGGCAAGTGGGCATTACCTCTAGATCAAACAGCTCCCGGCTAGTCAAGTACTTAGGGTTGAAGGTGCTTGAAATTTCGGCACCATCGCCAGTTCGCTTGCGTTTCACCCCTCTGCGAACCTCATCTGGAGTCTTCGCAGCGCTTCGAGTGTCAAGATCAGTATTGATGAGCTTAAAAGTCGACAGGGTCGCTTCGAGACCGCTCTTGAATGACGCAAAATGCTGAGAGTCGAAGAGCTTCGTTGGTGAGGAGAAATATGCTTGCAACCCCCAGAATATCGGATACAGAGCGTCCAGATCAATACTTTTCTCCTTCTCTGCGTCCTTATTGTCTGACACGACAACTTCCGGAGGCTTCGGTGCCTCTTCCGTCGACTGATCCCCATCAAGCTTTTGGTCGTCGACAGGTTTCTCAGCCTCCGATTCTGCAGGTGCTTCATTTGCACCAGTCGTATCAGTTTCCATTTCATCATGTTTTTGTTTCTTCGGGATTTCGTCAAAGGTGGTGACGTTCTCCGTGTGAAATTCTCCTCGGAGGTTGACGGAGCTCTTGTCGCCAAGTGGGAAGCTCTGGAACATGTAAATGAAGACTCTTCCACAGAAAACCGTGTCCTCGGCCCTGGAAAGTCGTCGAAGCAGTTCATTGCAAGAACGGAGAATGATCAAGCTCTTCTGCTTGAAGTGTTTCTATGGTGATGTCAGTCGACCTGTCGAGAGACGAAAGCGCACAGCGTAGACGTACCGCTGTATTTATTTCTCTTCGCGACTCAAGGTAGTCAAACACCTTTCGGCAGCCCTCGATTGTCTGACTGTCAAGAAGCTCCTCAATAAGCCAGAAAATAAGGCCAGGTTCGCATTGTTCTAAGAGGCAAATCACGTCAGATTCTGCACATAAACAGATGCAGGTGACACCAACCGTTGTCAGAGAAGATCGAGACGATGTCCAAGAGATTCCATATGTTCGTAAACGCAGGGTCGTCGATCGAGGTTGTGGCCTTCACACCATTAGCGACAAGGTTGAGGGCCGATGGACAAGATGCGCAAGGCGGTGTAACTCACAAGTAGCTCGTAAAATTTCTCCCTGAAAGCCGTTTCCACAGCAGCATAGTTTGCTTGCTGATTCTGCTCCGTCTCTGTATCTCCCTCCGGTCGGGGTATGTGCCATATCGCCCCTCCGAGGTCTGCCTCTGTCAAAGGCGGCTCGATCTGCTTCTCCGGCTTGACCTCAGCAGCTTTCGCTAGGAGATCGTTGACGAGCTGCCTGTAGGCTTTCACCGACTCGACGTCTGCGTCCGACATTGCTGCGACACAGTGGTTGCGACAGTTCAGGATGACATGGCGGTTGCAGGGAGATGGAATCGCGAGAAAGAGGCGACAAAGCAGCTGGTCAATAGAGCATGTTCACTGGTTCGCTCTGCACCAATCGGCGCCATGGATGCGGCTCTGCTGGACCTAAGCGGGATAGGCGCTAGCGCTAAGCGCGTCGGGACGTTTTCGCGATCTTCGGGCAGACTCTCGCTCGGACATCGATCGCATGTAAGTCTCCCACCCCAAGGAATGGGACTAGAGATACCTCCTGCCATGGCGCAGAGTCTCGAAACCAGGCCCACCGTGTCCGATCTCCAGGGGGACAATCGCTGGGTAAACCTTGCCAGGACTCATTGGCTCAAGGAAACCCAGGTCCGCAAGGTTAAACAGGATGTCATCAAGAAGGAGATCTGGGATCCGCTGGAGGCAGAGGGGTTCTCTCTTCGCTCTCTTTTGACGCTGGAGAATCTGAATATCCTGGAGAAGTTGGTCCCCTCTTGGTGCGACATCGCTCTGCCTGCAAGCTGACTGGATTCAGGTTTCTGTGGCCGACATACACGGAGGACTCGTCGAACTACCATGTCTTGCTGATTACCGTGATTGTTGGCGTCAAGCAACGCGAGCATCTACCAATATGGGGTTAGTATCGAAGGGCGTCTCTGTTTGTGGCCGGAAATTGCTGACTGAGATGCCAGAGCACTTCAGCGACCGTCCAGACGATTTTTCCACTCTTTTCCATCGTATCCTCTCTATGAGCCTAGACCAGTCGCTTTCGACATTCTCGCGATTGTCGCTTTTGTCGTTTATCATCAGTGGCTTTCAGTCACTAGAGAATAACCTGATCAGGAAAGAATGCGCGCCTCTGGTTTCAATTTCAATATGGCATAATCTGTCCAGCGACGAGGCCAGAGAACGAATTCTTGAAAGAGCAGCGATATTGAAGAAAGCGTGGAGGGCGGCTGCGAAGCGGTACGAGGCAGCTGATGAGTCGACTAAGGCAAAGATCCGTTTCGAGCGGTCGTGGCTTTATACCATGTTGCTTGATTTCATACAGAGATTGAACGGTCCGGAGAAGAATCAGGCGGAGAACGTGCGATATTGCGAAAGGTTCCTGGAATTGCTGGTTGACCTAGATAGCCAACTTCCAACGAGGCGCTATGTCAATACTCTTCTCAAGGATCTGAACATTCTTCCCATACTCCGGCTTTCGCGACTCTACAATCTCCCGAACAATGTCCTGATACGTGATTTTTACTCGTTGCTGCGACATTTTGTCAACTTTGCCATTGACGACTATACAGGCGAGCCTCTCTCTTCCCAGGCTGCTTATGACATTCATTGCCAGCAACTAGGTCAGCTGCAGAGGATTGCCATCAAACACTTCAAGGACAAGTTGACTATTCTAGCACTTTCGAATTACGGTGCCATTGAACAGCGCGCGGACCTGGAAGCTAATCTATCGGCTTTGGATGACTCTGAACTCCAGGACCTCTGTACCCGCCTTGGCTTCAGGACCAGTTACCCGAAACAAGCGCAGGTGGTACCCGACAGGAATCTATACCTCGAAATTCTTGTTTCGCACTTTGAACGGAAGCCGTCATTCCAGGAGTCTGCTGCCAGCTTGAGTATCGTACCGACGGAAGAAAATCTCTATGAGCCTGCTCTGTTGCGAAACGAGACATATGATGGATCGAGGCCGCTCGCCATACCCAAGCTCAATCTTCAGTATTTGAGTCTGGGTGACTTCCTTTGGCGTTCGTTTCTGCTGTATCGCTCTGAGGCGTTCTTCGAAATCCGCAAGGATCTCGAGGCGGTTGTGAAACGGATGCAGCCACGCTCAGGCAAGGGGGGCAAGGACATAATCTTTGAAGGGTTCTCTCGGATGGGTATTCCCATCTCCAAGCCGGCAATCATTGAAGTTGCTCCACCCAAGGTCGGATCAACGAAACCGGCATTTGTTCGGGCTGAGATCATCCTGGAAGTGGGACGTCTGACCGAGAATGTACTAAGAGAGTGGGAGGAGTTACGACCAGACGATGTTGTCTTTCTGCTTGCTGTCACCTCGGGAGACTCGTCAACATCACTCAGCACGAGTGCAGGGAATAATGCAGCTAATGTGCCAGTCATAAGCCATATTCGAACTGCTGAAATTGTGCAAGTTCTCGATGAAAACGGCCGCGTTCTTCGTGAACCACAGCCCGGCCAGGAGAATAGTTACGCTCGCAAACCGCGCATCAGGAGGTTACTCGTGAACCTGGATGCTGCAGCCTTCAAAGCCGACACCGACAGAGTGTCGAAAGGGAAGCAGGATATCTACCCCTTGATCAATGTGATCGTGAGGAGGAAGGGGAGGGAGAACAACTTTAAACCGGTACTCGAGACGATGCAGAAGCTAATCACCACCGATATTGCACTTCCGTCCTGGCTTCAGGAGATCTTCCTCGGATATGGAGATCCTGCCAGTGCGCGATATACAGAATTGCCGAATCGGGTCAAATCCATCGATTTCCGAGACACTTTCTTGGACTGGCAACATTTGGTGGAGAGTTTCCCTGGAAAGACGATAGAGCCCTCGGGCAATGCGAGCTCCAGCTTTGGGCCCCCATACGTGTTGGAAACTGTAGACGAGGTTCCTAAGACGAGTACAGCAAACCAGTCGAAAAAGCGACGTCGTGGCCAGGTGGATGCACAAAGCGAACCTGGGTCGATCCACGTATCGACTTACAAACCCCCTAATCCTGGGCCTTATCCGGTTGATGCTCCTAAGGTCAATACCATCCGTTTCACGCCTGCCCAAGTGGAAGCAATCACATCAGGTACCCAGCCTGGGCTTACCGTGATTGTTGGGCCCCCTGGAACTGGGAAGACAGACGTGGCCACGCAGATTATAAACAATATTTACCATAACTTCCCGAACGAGCGAACACTGCTTGTGGCACACAGCAATCAGGCTCTCAACCAGCTGTTCCAGAAAATTGTCGCCCTTGACATTGACGAGCGCCATCTTCTACGACTTGGTCACGGTGAAGAGGAATTAGAGACGGAATCCAGCTATAGCAAATATGGACGGGTCGAGTCGTTCCTTGAAAATCGCACCCATTTACTGGCCGAAGTAAATCGGCTAGCCGCTTCGATTGGGGCACAAGGAGCACACGGGAATTCCTGTGAGACTGCAGGATACTTCAATTCTGTCTATATCCAGCCGGCCTGGACGAAATTCTGGGACAAGGCACGTTCGCCCGACGCTTCCAACGACGACATCATCAAAGCCTTCCCATTCCATGCCTACTTTTCCAACGCACCGCGCCATGTTTTTGAGCCCGACGCCTCCAAGGAGGAGCTGCTGGATGCTGCAGCCGGTTGCCAACGACACCTTGATAGGATATTCTCTGAGCTGGAGGACATTCGACCTTTCGAGATTCTACGGCAGCCGCGGGACCGGGCAAACTACCTCCTCATCAAGGAGGCTCGGATAATCGCCATGACATCTACGCATGCGGCGATGCGGCGGCAGGAGATTGCCGATCTTGGCTTCCATTACGATAACGTGGTGATGGAGGAGGCCGCCCAGATCACGGAGATCGAAACGTTCATACCTTGCGCTCTGCAAAACATGCAGAACGGGGAGCTACCGTTGAAGCGGGTCGTTCTGTGCGGAGATCATTTCCAAAATTCTCCCATCATACAGAACCTCGCGTTCCGGCAGTATGCCAATTTTGAACAGAGTCTGTTCCTCCGGTTAGTGAGGCTGGGTGTGCCAACAATCACTCTCGACCTGCAAGGGCGAGCGCGGCCCAGCATTGCGGAACTGTTCCAGTGGCGGTATCCCCAGCTTGGGCACCTCCCTATTGTTGAGGAGGACCCGCAATTCAAGATCGCCAACGCGGGTTTCCAGTTCGACTACCAGTTCATCAATGTTCCTGATTACCAGGGGGTGGGTGAAAGAGAACCGTCACCTCATTTCATCCAGAACCTTGGTGAAGCGGAATATGCGGTGGCGATCTACCAGTACATGCGGCTGCTCGGCTATCCGGCATCAAAGATATCGATCCTTACGACGTACGCAGGACAGAAGGCCTTGATAAAAGATGTTCTGAACCACCGCTGCGCCAAGAACGCGTTGTTCGGGCTGCCTAAGATCGTGACGACCGTGGACAAATACCAGGGCGAACAGAATGACTGTAAGCACGCCGACGTCTTCAGCAGTGGTTTTTTTTACTAACAGGGACTTTGTAGATGTCATTCTCTCGCTCGTGCGAACACGGACAGTCGGGTATCTCCGGGACGTCCGTCGTCTGACGGTAGCACTGTCGCGTGCACGACTCGGGCTGTACATCCTCGGACGGCGCGAGGTCTTCGAGTCATGTTTCGAGCTCAAGCCCGCCTTTGATCTCCTCGGCCAGCGGCCCGACAAGCTCATGCTCGTTCCGGGGGAGATGTTCCCCACATCGCGGTCCCTGACGGAGGAGGTCGAGGGCACGCCGATGGAAGGCGTCGAGCACCTGGGGCAGTACGTCTACGAGATGACGGAAGCGAAGATCAAATCACTAGGCGAGGAGATGACGACCATTACAGAGGTCGACGCCACTACGAATGGTGAAGAACCGGTCGTCGATGAGGACGAAGTGATGCTAGGAGCGGGCGAAGAAGATGACGAAGAGGTGCTGGACCGTTAACACGGTCAAACTAAATATATTATCTATGTATCATTTTGTGAATGAATTCAGCGGGGCAAAAACAAAAAAATTTTTTTCCTTTTCCCTCTTGAGCAACTGGCATTTTTCTTTTTCTTTTCTTTTCTTTTCCTTTTTTTTTATTTCCCATACGGCGCAACTTGGTTGGAGAGGGGGGTAGGACTGCACAGCAGAGAGTGTTACAGCTTTCTGATTCAGATTCCGATTCTGGTGTTCGTTTTTGAAAATAAGATAAGACGAGAAAAAAAAAAGTCTAGCAGTGGTAACTAACTGGTTATTATCATTATCATTGTCATTGTCATTATTCTTGTGATTGTGTGGGTGGTTGCTAGAAAGATTAGTTGTTGTTGTTGTCGTTGTATCATACCCTCTATGTATGTATGTACTGTACTGTACGCATGTACGAATGAATGAATGGATGGATGGATGGATGGATGAATAAAGGCATTTGTACTTATTTGGTGGGAACGTGGTCTGTTTTTTTTTCTTGTCTTTTCATTTCTATGTCTAATCTAACTTCTTAAGAGGACCCGCTCGAAGTCCCGTTCGATTCTGATGCCGGCTTCAGCTCCTCGACGATGTTCTGTGGGTCTCGAAAGGCGAGGGCAATGTACCTGGACTCCGTCAGAAATACGCAAAAGGGGACAAGGGTTTCTGTTATTGCTCACTTCGTGTGACTGCCTCGGGCGACGATCTCGTTCTTGTCGTTGTAGAATTTGATAGACGTGTAGGCGAGGTTTTTGCCGACTGCGAAGCAAAAGAGGATTGTCAGAGATCATGTATGTACGACTCCAGTTATCTTGCCCGTGCTTGTTGGGCACTTGATGGGACAGTCTGGGAATTGAAATGATGGAAAATTCGTCGTATTTTGTCTGAACTTACACTTGTCGCATACAACCTCCTATGACGGGATATCAGCATGCTTGCTGCATTATGGCAGAAGGTAGGCGGAAAACATACCGCAAAGATCTTATCGCCGATCTTTCCCCCAGAACTCAGATAGGTCACTACTCATGCAATTAGGGCTGCCAGCCAATGATCTCTCTGCTGGGGCATACCGTTAAGATCCGTCGAGACGCCTGTGGCAAAAAGACCACGGGATGCGACGGCAAGAGAGCCTCCAAGGTCAACTGGACAGCTGTTAGGAACGTTTCTATACGCTGATATTTATGAGATATGACATCACATGACATACCCATGCTGGCAATGGTGCCTCCGTGCAGGATGCCCAGTCTGTTCTGTAGGAGGTCAGTATGGGAGTTCTTATGCGAAATAAATAAATTGTGCAATGTAATTGAATAAAATAGTAAATCATAAATAAATCTGGGAATTAACAAGACGTCTCATTATTGAGGTAGGACAGGTAATAGTTATAATAGATGAATTGAAATTGAACGAAAAGACAAGTAAAAATAAAGATGAAAAAGAAGAGCTGCAATCAACGATATAATGGCTACTCACCGTATGCTCCTTCTTGATATCCAGCTCAAAGTTGACGACTCCAGGCCTCGCAGCCGTCACGCGGAGCTTAGTATATGTCAGCATACATTACGTTCAATATACACATATATAAATAAAAAATAACGAGGAATATTCACTAACATTGTCAAGGAGCCTATTTCGTCGCACGAAATTCAGTCAACACATCTAATACTCCAAATGATTCCCATGAAAGACCCGACATACCGTGGCTCCAGCCCGGACGTAGTCCGGAAGGACTCCCATACCTGGATAGCAGTCAATTGCATGCTTCGTGGAGTGTATTTTCGCATTTATTTATAAGAATATTTACTTACGGATTTCACGAATCTCAACGCAGTCATTCTGGAAGATTGCAAGGGCAGTTCTTGACTGATGAGATGCTCTCACTGCTCGATATCCTCGGCAGATGATATCGGCGAAATGTTGTTGCGCTTGTGGCCGCGTCGCCCGCCGGAGCCTCCGCCGTGATCAGCGAAGCTAATCTCGCGCGCTAACAAAGTAAGACTTCAGCTTACTCCGATAGGAACTGCTCAGGTTGCTGCTCCAGGCTGCCGCTGCGCTCCCAGCCTCTGCAGTGACGACATGATAGAGCACTGATCCGACTGCGCGCGGACAGCCTGAGCCCAGGCACAATGTCCGCGTCCACTCGTCCGTTCGACTACCTGGAACAGCTGCCGGGCACGACCTTCAACAAGCTGTACCGGCAGCCGTCCGCTGCTCTCGCCATCTTCAGGCGCATGCTGCCTGATCTGGGTGAGTGGTACCTCCGTTCTATTTTGAGGCAGTGCTGACCGGCACAGCAAAATGCTTCGTCATGGCCCTGCTCTACATGAAAGATCCCGTTCCCGCGGCGGACCTGGAGGCGTGGATCAAACCTGAAAGCAAGAAGTGAGCACGATAGAAGTCGTATCTACGGCAGAGTCTGACTATTCGCAGAGAACGAGACTATGCGCTTTCGATCCTGGGACGGCTACATATCCTTTCCAATACAATGACCTCCGATCAGGTCCGCGCGTACATGGTGACCAATCCGTTCGCCTCGTCGCTGCGTCAGGCTCTCACCGGAGGCGAGGACAACTACTCGTTTGGAGAGCCCTGTCTGACGCCAGACCCAAATCCCGTCTCGGTCGCCGATCTCGATGAGTACGCAAGACGACAGTGGGAGGGTGTGCTGGGGTATATGGTTGGGACCAGCAGCATTGGCGTCCAACAGCCCGTCAGCCTCAGCAAGGGCGTCAAACAGCTGCTGCAGGCCGGCCATCTGGTTGAAATCCACGACCGCCAAGTCAACATCACCCAAGACGGGTTCGCTTTCGTGCTGCAGGACGTCAACACCCAGGTCTGGCAGATTCTCATCCTGTATGTCGAAAGCGCCGAAGCGATCGGCATGGACAGTGTGGAAGTGCTGTCGTTCATCTTTCTGCTGAGCAGTCTCGAACTGGGCCAGTCGTATGAGAAGCGACACCTGACGCCGACCCAGCTGCGCACGCTGACCGATCTGACCGACTTTGGGATTGTCTACCAGCACTCTCCCATTTCCGAAGCGACACGCTTCTATCCGACTCGACTGGCAACGACGCTCACGTCTGATTCGAGCGCACTCAGCAATACTTTGACCAGCACGCTCTCTGCCCAATCGAGTGCATCCACCGAGCCGGGGTCGGGGTTCATCATCGTGGAGACCAACTACCGCTTGTACGCGTACACGTCGTCGCCCCTGCAGATTTCTCTCATCGCACTGTTCACCACGCTGAAATACCGCTTCCCGAACTTGATCACGGGGAAAATCACGCGGCAGTCGATCCGCCGCGCCATCGAGATGGGCATCACGGCCGACCAGATCATCTCGTACCTGTCGACGCACGCCCATCCGCAGATGCGCAAGTACAACGCGAGCAAGTCGACCTCGAACATGACGGGCATGCCGCCCTCGGTCCTCCCACCGACGGTGGTCGACCAGATCCGGCTGTGGCAGCTGGAGCGGGACCGGATCAAGGCGACGCCGGGATTCCTGTTCAAGGATTTCGTCAGCCTGGCCGAGTACGAGGCGCCGTGCCGGTATGCAGAGGAGATTGGCGTGCTGGTCTGGAAGTCGGACCGCAAGAGGATGTTTTTCGTCACGAGGCATGAGCAGATCGCGGCGTTTTTAAAGAGCAGGAAGTGAAGACTCATCCTCGTTCGATGGATAGATACCCTGTAAAATATTTATTTTAAAATAAGTTGATTTGGGTGGCAGGCTATTACTACAATGGAATTTTCATTTTTCAGATAGATGTATCTGTAAGGTAGAACGAACAAGATACAAGTATGTACTTATCAGGTGTTTTATTTCCTTTCTAGACTGTTTCTGTACTGTCTCTGAGTAAAGTACTTCGGCTTTCATTCTCTCCTCCTCTCTCTCTCCTTTTATTTTTCTTCTACTTCACCGCACTCCCCCTCAGCTCCACACTCTCATCCGCTTCCTGTCCTCTGCAAGGACAGCCTCCACATCGATATCGCTCCTCCTCCCCATCTTCACTCCCTGGACGATGTCATACTCATGCCTCCCCTTTGCGAGATCTGCCTTATTATTTGGAGCAGTGATGTAGGCAGGGTCTCTTATATTGGATCATATATTGTAATGTATGTTGGATAATCTCTGTTATTACCCTACTGGCTTCTTCTCTTTGTTCCTTTTGTGATTTATGATTACTTGATTTGATTATTCCTTATTCTTCATTATTATTCTTCTTCTATCACTCGCTCCGCTCGTTTATTATCAGCTAACTCCATGCCTCGACCACCTCACACAGCGTGCTCTCTCCACCCACATTCCCTGGAAACACGACATACGGCACCCCAACATGTCGACTCGTCGACTCGTCGCAGCGCCAGAGAGGAATGCCCGGCGCGGCCTGCCCGACGACCAGGGCGCGTTTGATGTTGAGTCCTTTGGTGGCTGCGTCGGAGGAGGTGATTCCGCCCTGTGAATTCGTCAATTAGCAATTGCTGAATTCTGCGTCAACTGATGGGTGGTTGAACGAATATGAAAGCAAGGAGTTTGAAAGGGGATACCTTCGTGATGATATATCTCGGCCGTTCTTGAATTCCCCTGTAGCACGCTGACTAGCGCCTCAGCCACCTTCGTCCCAATGGCCAGCGACGACAGCTCGTCGTCTCCCGTAATGAGTTTCCGGCTTGTCATCACGAGCGTATCTTTCCCTGACCGCAGCTGGCGTTCTGCCTCCTGGACAATTCTTGCCACTGCCGCAGCGGCGTTTTCTTTGGACGAGATCAGTTCTTCGACATTGAGCTCGAGAACGGCCAGATGCGGACCACGCCGGTCTATCAGGACTTTGAGCTGGGCAGTCGTCTTAGGAACGTGGGATCCAGCAATGATCAGCCCGCCGGTCTGTCTGGGCGCAGGCAGGTTCAGCTCCGACGCTGTCACCAGGGCCTTGGACCGGACGCCCAGGCGTGTCGAGACGAAGGCGGCACCTGTTCGGTAGAGAAATCGCTTGCCTTGGGATTGAGCTGCAAAAAGAAATTAGCACATGTATGTACTCACGATAGCAGGTAATATCTAGATACATACCCTGCAGCAATCCTGCTACAAAAACGTGCATATCCGACTCAGCAGCCGCATTGACAATGACGATGCTTCTCCGAGGAAGATCTACCAGTTTGGCAGCGACCTTGTCCGGTCCACCCCTTCGAATGTCCTCGATGGTAACTGAAAATATCTGCTCGGGACGAAACCTCCCCGGCGCCTTTTCCATGATATAGTCCCTCAGATTGGAACTCTTATATCCAAACGTCGCATCCTTGGCGAACGGTGTATTCGCAACAGGCACCAGCTGCTCTCCCTCTGCGACGTAGTGCACGTCATTGATGGTGAATCTCCCACCCTGGAAGAAAAACGGCGCCAGGACCCAGGCATCGACGTCGCCAAACACCGACTGCGCAACGTCTGTTTCTAGCGGGAAATGTCCCCGCAAGGTGCTGTCGCCTCGCAGCACGATCTCCACGCCCTGGCCAGTCGTCCTGGCTGCCTGGGCGACATTCTCGCACACAGCGCGGATCAGCTTCTCTGCTTCGATAGGAGGCAGAGCACGAGAATTGGTCAGGATAAAGAGTCCCCGTGAACCAGGTCGTTGGAACTCCTCGACCAGCGTCGGCACATCCCAGACGGTCAGCACGATGATGTCATGGCAGGTCTGCGTGCCGGTGGGGTCATCATCCAGCGCTATCAGGAGACTCTTCTTAGGCTTGGTGCCGTCTTCTAGATGTCGAGCGATCAGGTCCTGCGCGTCTGTGGGATATTCGGAGGGCAGTTGAGCCAGTGTGCTGGCGCGGGGAAGGACGTCATACTCTCGCGGGGACATGGCGATGCGACTTCACCTGGTCCGAGAGAAGACAGCCGCATCGCAATCCGACGGTTGCAATCCTTGACTACTGTCTGTCAAGTACGATTCGAGACTGCGACAGGTCTTCAGTATTAATACCAAATACATGCACGGAGTATTCACGCCATGCAGGTGCTCTTGCAGGACGTCGTCTGTTTACTCGAGTTGGTAGGTACCCAAAATGGGATAGCATTCCTGTTTGGGAAAAGTGCCCCAGGGTTAACTGCGGTGATGACGAACAGCTGCTGGCGCCTTCCTTTTCTTCCAAACATCAACTTGTTGTTCCCATAGTGTCGATCACGACTTTGCTGCGCTGTACGTGAATAGTTCCATGCAAATTACCTAGTATTTGACAAGATATTGACTCAACATGACAGATTCGAAAAACGACAGGCGGTTAATGCCGCCTCCCCCCCACACCACCACGACGCAAGAAGAGACTGAAGTCATCAGGCTCGACATCCTCGCACAGTATCAAGTCTTTGCCTATGGACTCATCAAGTGCTCACTCGTCAGACCAAGAATCCATCAAGTCGGATGCTTTCTCTGCTGGCACAAAACTACAAGTCAGGAAAATTGCTGGAGACCATTGCTGGGCATGTGGTAGCGAGCCGGCTCAAATTTGCCATGTTGTTGCAAAGGAAGACCCACAGGTAAGCATTTATTTTCTCGGCTTGCTATTGGAATGATCATAACAGTTTGCTATTATATGCAGGCTCGCCTCTGGGCTGAGTTAGGCCTGATAAACTTCTCGCTCGTCTCGGCAATGAACGCAATCCCTCTGTGTCCCACTTGCCATTCTCAGTTCGACCTAGCTATCGACCCAGGGTTCTTTTTTGTCCCAACAGATCTACGGTATTTCATACAATTCGAGCTCAAGGATAGAGAACGCAGGAAAAGGGCAGCCGAAGAAGGGACCATTCTAGATCGAGAGACCCCTGCCGCTGAGGAGTACAAGGCACATCAAGTAGCAAAGGGAATAATTCCGCCTGATGCTATTGGTGGTCAATATCTTCGAGTTTTTCTCAAGTCCTATCTCCATCACGATGAACTCCCATTCGATGTTATGGCATATTTGTCAAAGCCTAAAGAGTGGCACGGAGCTCCTTTGGCCAGTCTCCGCAGGGCCATTCCAATTCTAGGAAGTGGCCGTTTAAAGGCTTTGAAAAGCCAGATGCGTCTGGAATTACAGAAGCTGCGCGACTTATACTTCCTTGATGAGGAATCTTCTCCAGGAAACATGTCCGTTGATTTAGGGACACGGCAAACTCAACCCAATGATCAGGTGAAGAAGCGACAGCTTGATGACATCACGGATGATAAATCAGGCTCGCCAAAGAAGCAACGACAAGGGAATGAGGAAAGGAGCAGTCGGGATCCAGGCACAACGAGATATTGTCCGATCCTCCTTAAAGAGGTTCTCTCTTACTGGACCTTAGGGCCAGACGTTACTGCAGAGGAGGCGGTTCGCCGATACGCCCCTGTGTTTGCTCGATCGTTGAGGAATGAAGGCCAAGTTTGAGGCTTATTATTAATTGTATCTATAAATTGATCAGGTATTGCTAGCAGGTTTTAAATTACAGTGAAAGGAATTGATTAAATGAACCTTTTCCCTCTGTGTGGTGCACATGATCTGCCTAATGTCTTATAGCCGAAGGAAGCTAAGGGTATTTTATTATGTAAAGGCACCATTAAGGTTATTTTAAGTCTTAAGAATAGATAGAAAAGATGTTCTAGGAGGAACTAGGTATATATATCGGTCAGACCAGGACTCTTTCTTAACCAGAGAAGTAATATAAGTGTGCTGTTCAATTAGTAGGAAGAGAATTTCTCTGGAGATACTGCCACAATCCAACGCATATAAAGTGAGATAGATTTGCCAACTTCTGCACAGAGTAATATGGGGTCGTATTCACCTGAAGAACATGAGAGAGCAAGGCTTATGTCTATTCTCAGCGCCATATATTTGGTTTAGGTTCCTACCTAGTGTAAGAATAGAAAAGGAATAATGCTCCTCCTTTCAGAAATTCAGTACATGAGAGACAAGTATGTGCAGAGCTTCATTCTATTTCAAAGACAGATCTTTACTTGTCACATCCCATCAAGCTGCTATTATCTACGTATAGGTTGCTATACGGCTGTAGATTTATGTGAATAGTCAGAAAGGGTTTCATTAGGAGAAAGGAAGAAGAGTGAAGATTATGCTTAGTTGTTATAAGCCCATTACTATATGGTGAATCAGAATGCATGGTGGTGCCTAACACCATATATCATCTTCACATCGTTGTCTAAGATACCTATCTAGATAGGCAGCTTCTAACCAGGGACTCATCGTGCGACTAGACAGTCACTTTAATCTCCCAGTGATGAAACTCCCGGACCACTGAGCGAATTAGTCGTGCCCGCTCATCTGATATGTTTATCCACTCGTCCTGTCTTTCTCAACTGCCTCTTCGTTTCTCCTTTTCATTCTTCCGTCACTGCCAGTTGACTCCAAAAGAAACCAGAGCGAAGACCTTCAACAAGTGAAAGAAGCCTTGCTGTGCCCTTCTGTGGACACAGACTCGACTACCGGCCAGCATGCGCGAAATTAAGCGTATGTGTATATCTCATCTTCATTGTATATTTTCTTGCTGACGACTGTAGGCGACGAATCGCTCGACAGTCTCTCCACCCGCGTTCAAGTCCGTTTCATGGAGTCGATGACCGAAGAAGATGAAGTTCTGGTTCGATCGGTGCACCCAGCCCTCCAAGCTCGCGAAACGGTCTATGTCCATGAACATGACGGCCGACTGGTCTGGGTGGTGCCGACCAGCAACGCTTACGACGTCCTTGATACACACGCAGCCGGTCGAGAAATCCTTCGTTCGCCACTCTTCGAAATGCAGCCTAGGCAGACAGGGGCGCCAATCCGCGAGGATCCATTTCCCCAGCCCATCAACTGCCGTAGTGTCCTCGCCCCAGAGGTCGTCTATCGGATTCTGGCGTTCTTCCCGGGTTCTGTGGGCATGTATGTACTGGTCTTTGGCTTTATGATCATCCACTTTCGTGATCGGAAAGCTATGGAAGAATGCTGGGGCCTTGGCAATGTGAATGAGGTTGGTGGCCTGAGTGTTGGATATGGAATTCTCAGCACTTAGTCGGGATCAGGTGGAAATTGCCCGAGGGCTGTGTTCTACTGCAAGGGAGAAGGCACTGGAAAGAGCTAGCTGTCTATGCAGCAAGTATGGAGGGTGCAACCTGGATTAAGCATTAGTTGATGATCTAGACATTCTACGTACGCCGGGCTTGCTACCCATAATTCTGACCTATTCTGTGCAATATTCCTCTTGTAGTTTTCTTATCGACATACTTCCAGATGGCTCCTAAGCTGTACCTCTATTCATAGTCTCCATACACCTCTACTGTCGATATATCATGCTTGCCAATTCCCATTTGTACACCTCTTGCTAATACTGGTCAGCAGATGTCATGATTTCGATTGCTGGCGGCAGGAATACACTGATTTGTAGCTATCAAGTTGACAAACTAAAACTAGAATAGGTTCCATGAACGTACCTTATCGCATGATTGATATAAAATTATATACTTGTTAAGTACTGAAACTATAAATTAGTCGCCTTGGCAGGAGTATAAAACAAATTGATCAGGAATAGCTGGTCTTATTTACGGAAAAAGTAATTGAATTAAAATGAACCTTTCTAGAACCCCCGCTCCTCTCGGCCGCCCCGCCATATTAACTGGCCAAGACCAATTCAGGCTGAATTGATGGCTTCAAGCTTCACATCCGGACTTCGGGCTTTGGCGGGGTATTTCTTGCCCTTCGATTGAAACTGCAAGGATGAGGTGTATTTATGGAGCAGAGGTGCCCGAATCTAAGGACCAGCAAGCACACGGCATTCTCAGCTTGTCGACCTAGCTGAACAACATGGCAACCGGCTTCCTTCGCGTCAGCGGCACCAAGATTGTCGATGCCAATGGCACGCCAGTCCTCTTGAGGGGTACTGCCCTGGGAGGCTGGATGAAGTGAGTGAGCAAAATATCTTGCAGTTGTAATAACTATGGTATAGCATGTCTAACCTCAACTGCCAGCATGGAGAATTTCATCACTGGCTTTCCCGGCCACGAATCGACCCATCGCGCGGCC
Organism: Rasamsonia emersonii CBS 393.64; assembly: GCF_000968595.1. Classification (NCBI taxonomy): domain Eukaryota; kingdom Fungi; phylum Ascomycota; class Eurotiomycetes; order Eurotiales; family Trichocomaceae; genus Rasamsonia; species Rasamsonia emersonii. Next base: position 62,430 of record NW_013563197.1, read on the forward strand.
ATGCTCGCCGTCTTGGGCAAGGAGAAATATGACTATTTCTTCGACAAGTTTCTCGAGTACTTCTTCACGGAAAAAGATGCTCAATTCTGCAAGAGCCTTGGTATCAACTGCCTGCGGCTGCCGTTCAACTATCGTCACTTTGAGGACGACATGAACCCTCGCGTGCTGAAAGAGGAAGGCTTCAAGCATCTGGACAGAGTCGTTGACCTGGTACATAACATATGTTTGCAAGCCCGTTCTCTGTGCAGCTGTCTGATTATTTATTTTCGTGTCTAGTGTGCAAAATACCAGATCTACACCATCCTCGATATGCATACCTTGCCTGGCGGTCAGTCTCCGGGCTGGCATGCGGACAACCTCACCTCCCACGCGTCCTTCTGGGATCATCGCGACCATCAAGACCGCACTGTCTGGCTGTGGCAGCAAATCGCGGCACGGTACAAATCCAACACTTGGATTGCCGGCTACAACCTGATCAACGAGCCGTGCGACCCTCAGCACGTCCGCCTGCCGGCGTTCTACGTGCGCCTGGAAAAGGCGATCCGCGAGATCGACCCGGACCATATCTTGTTTCTGGACGGGAACACCTTCGCCGCGGAATGGAAGGGCTTCGACCAGTACCCCATCTTGCCCAACGCGGTGTACTCTCTCCACGACTACAGTCGGCTCGGATTTCCAGGCCCGGAGCAATTCACGGGATCTCAAGAGCAGCTGGAGCGTCTGGAGAGGCAGTTCCTGCGCAAAGCCGAGTTCCACCTCTCTCGCAACGCGCCCATCTGGAACGGAGAGTTTGGACCGGTCTATGCCAACCCGCAATACGAGGAGGATGCAGACGCCATCAATCGGCAGCGGTATGAGCTGCTCAACGCGCAGTTGCGTCTGTATGACAAGTACGAGATTCCGTGGAGTATCTGGCTCTACAAGGACATCGGGCTGCAGGGGATGCTGCATACCTCGCCGTCATCGCCGTGGAACAAGCTGCTCGCGCCGTTTCTCGAGAAGAAAAAGGCTCTTCAGCTCGACGCGTGGGGGCAATACCCCTCGCAGGAGATCGACGCCCTTATTGGGCCACTGGTAGAGTGGATTGACCGGGTCAGCCCAACGGCCAAGAACACGTACCCCAGTACGTGGGACACCAGACGCCACATCGAACGGGCAGTGCTGCAGACGTTCCTGGCGGAGAGCTTTCAGAAGGAATTCGCCGAGTTGTTCCGGGACAAGAGCATGGAAGAATTGGACGAACTGGCGAGAAGCTTTGCGTTTGAGCAGTGCGTGCAGCGCACGGAACTGAATGAGATTCTGTCCAAGCATGCCGAGGCTAGTCGATTGGCATAGATAGCAGATAGATAGACGGATAGATTCCGGCTAAATTCAAAGCATCTGGCAGACGTAAGGCTGCAGGACGACCCAGTCCCTTGGAAACGCTGTTCCCAGTTGACATATACGACTAATTATGTTAGTTAATTAGCTAGTAAGACAGCTGCCACATGGCAGAACAGCCAAATCAGACGTCGCTCCCTGCAACATCTGTTCATCTGCCACCCACGAGTAAAGGCACACGGCCATTGCGACTCTTTTAACCATGCTTCGACACTGCTCCACTGCACCCGGCACGTGCCTGCATCGAACTGCCGAATTTGGAAGATTCTGGGGCCCCGGCTTTTCTCCACACGTCCGTGCATCCCCGCAGAGAACCAGACAGTGAGGACATAGCAGGGACGATACTGTCGTCTGTCATTATTATTTTACGGAGAAGATTTCTCTTGGCTTCGGCCTCGTCTATTCAGCCTAAATACACGCTTGCCAATCTCAACAATGGGACGATACGAGGACATATCGCAGTCAATGCGCGATTCTTGGCGCAGACAGCGCTCTATCGATAATAGCCTGGCCAGGTATAAAATCCACTTCCGGGCTCCCAAGTTTGTACCACGGCCCTCTTCAACGATCTGGAAGAGTAATAGATAACATCGAACAATGCTGTCAAATAAGATCGCGGCCAAGGAGCTCGCGCAGGTCTCCGAGGTCAGCCAGCTCCAGCAGCTCGACACAACGCCTTGGTACCGCAAGAAGAACCTGCGAAAGCTGTACTTCGCCTTGGTGCCTGCCGCCCTGGGCGTGGAGATGACCTCTGGATACGACGGGAGTGTCCTGAACGGGCTGCAGGCTGTTCAACCATGGGTAGACTGTTCGTTCGTCGTCGGCCCAACATGTTCAGTGACGCCAGCTAACGGTCGAACAGACTTCAACAATCCGAATGGAGCGCTGTTGGGCATTATCACTGCTGCATTCTCCATCGGCGCGGTTTTTGCCATTCCCATTGTTCCATGTATGCGGCCAATCTACCTCTCGATCGTCCCATGCTGACGCGCCCAGGGGTCAATGACCGATTCGGCCGAAAGGCATGCGTCGTCGTGGGAAGCTTGATCATCACAATTGGTGTCATCCTGCAGACTGCGTCTGTCACGAGTATGTCCTGCATGCCCTGCATTTTCAATAACTTATAGCTAATCGATGCAGTCGGCATGTTCGTGGTATCCCGCATCATGCTCGGCTTGGGCATTCCCTTTGCCATCAACGGAGCCTCGCAGCTGATTGCGGAATTGACGTATCCACGCGAGCGCGGCGTCATTACGGGACTGTTCAACGAGTCCTGGTACGCTGGCGCCATTATCGCTGCGGGCGTCACGCTCGGCACGTTCTCGATGAAATCGAACTGGAGCTGGCGCCTGCCCTCGCTCCTGCAGATTCTGCCCTCGTCGCTACAGCTGATCTTCATCTGGTGCGCATTGTCTAGAAGAGAATATCTGTCTGTCTGTATACACGTATGTACTGAAGGTAAACAGGTTCATCCCCGAATCCCCCAGATGGCTCGTCTCCAAGGACCGCAACGAAGAAGCGTTTGAGATCCTGGTTAAATACCACGCTGAAGGAAACCGCGATGACCCCTTCGTTCGCGCCGAGTTCAACCAGATCCGCGACACGATCCGCCTGGAGATGGAGAGTTCCAAGACCAACTGGGCGGAGTTGCTAAGGGGGAGTGCCAACAGACGTCGAGCCCTCATCGCGGCATGTGTCGGGCTGTTCTCGCAGTGGAGTGGCAATGGTCTTGTCTCGTAGGGAACTTTCCTTCCTATCGACGGCACATGCGTACTCACACAGATTACATCTATGTAGGTACTACCTGGCCAAGGTGCTGAGCACAATCGGCATCACGGACCGCCGGACCCAGAACGAGGTCAACCTGGGCCTCTCGTGCTGGAACCTCGTCACAGGCGTCCTGGGTGCGTTCATCACCCGCGTTGCAACGCGCAGACGCCAGTACTTGATCTCCTATGTGGGCATGACGCTGCTTTTTGCATGCTGGACCGGCGCTTCTGCCGACTACGTCAAGACGACCAACCACTCGGCTGCGTCGGCGGTGGTTGCGCTGATATTCATCTACTACGGGTTCTACAATTTGATGATGCCGTTGTAAGATCAGATCCCTTACCCTTTTTTACTCAATATAACGACTACTGTCTCTGTTGTCATGTTGATGCTAACTTTGCTAACTCTGACAGAACATACGTGTTCATCACCGAAGTCTTCCCCTTCATCCACCGCAGCAAAGGCGTCGCATTGACCCAGGGTTTCTCCCGCGGCGGCTCCGCATTCAACCAATTCGTGAATCCAATTGGCATGGAGCGTCTGGGATGGAAATACTACATTGTCTACGTGGTCTGGCTGGCCGTCGAGACCACCGTCATCTTCTTCCTGTACCCTGAGACCAAGGGACCCAGTCTGGAGGAGGTGGCTGCGGTGATGGAAGGGTCCGAAGCAAAGATTGCTGGCTTGACGCTGGGTGATGGGCAGGGCAAGAGGGCAGATGTTGAGGTGCAGGAGATTGAGAAGGTGTAATAACTCCAAGCTAGGGTAAAATAGTTCGCGGACAAAAAGTAGTTTAAAGGCCAGTTTAAACAGGTGTCCTTGAAAGCAGATATTATGAGAAGGTGGGCAATAAAATAACCTCTTTGAGAGGCAATTAAGCCCATATAACCTTTTTTAACATCAAACTTACCCTTCTCATCATTCTTCTTTGGATAGCAGCTCCAAGGAAGCACATACCCGCGTTGATTGCTCACAACCTTTATATTACCTTCCTTAAACTCAGCAGTATGGTGGGCATGTCCAAAGACCCAGATCTTCGCTCCACTCCAGTGGTCCTGCGACAGGATATCAGTTGCAAATGCAGAATTCCACGGATTCATTCTGCGCATGCTGAGGGCTGGATGTTTTTCGAGAAGGAGCGTGATTAGCAACTACCAGGATCGACCGTCTTGCGTTCTCCTGGCGTATCAGTTGGACTTGCTGTCTCAACCAGGAGAGATTGGATTCATGAGCTGCATTGTGGTCCTCGACGGTCCAGTTCTCTATCTTCTGGAAGTCCCTAACCTTCGACTTCACGATATCGGTTGCTTCCCTGGGAACTTTGGAGCAAAGCGCGCAGCCCAGAATTGTGAGATGCGAGTTTGGAATATCGTATCGTGTTTGGTGAGGAACGACGAGCCTCCTATTCAAGCAAGGCTCTTTCTCCAGCTGTCGAGCTTTCTCAAGCCCTGCTGCGAACGATGTATTTAGAATTCATAGTTTCCAAGAACGAGGAACACCCTTTCAAACCGATCCGTTTGCCTCTGCAATGTCGCCAGCAAGAATCAATTGCGAAGAGGAAACGGGGATTTCAAGGAGGAATACTGCCTGTTAACTTGGAGGTGGAGTTGAATTCTGGAAGGAGAGAAAGTTGCACAGGTGGCACGTGCCGGCACCCGAAGTTGTTTTGTTACGGGGTCAATTCCTCTTCTCCGCCTTGTTGCTTCAAAAGACGGCCATGGGCGGCAGCGTCTCATTGGAGAAATAGCGCTGAACTACTACAATGCACCACGTCTGGTCCATGTGAGCACTGCACCGGCATATCAAGAATCGCCTTTTCTCACTGCTTGTAGGATATCTAGACCTGTACACCTGCAGCTTGCTTATCGAACGCTGTATCTGCTCTCTGCGCGGCATCGCTGTTCAGGTCTGAGGAAATACAGGATTGCAATCTCTTCACAGACCACAAGAAGGGAGTTCTCAGACTGCGGGCAACATGGAATATCGCAGGGAGCACAAAAACATAAACACTGGGAGATTTCTGCTCCCATCCCGGCCTGTGAGCACGAGTACGGTATTCCCTCCTCACAAAATACCGGGATCGTAAGTTCAAGAACGCCTTAACGATGCTGCCATTGCACTCCACCGAATTTTGAGCCAAGCCAATGTCAGATTTGGCATCTTTGGTGGATACGCCATTGCTGTCCTCGGCGGTAGCGGTGAAAGCAAGGACATTGATTGCATTGCCTTCTATATCCAAGCAGCAGATCATTGATCTACTCGATGGGAAAGAGGGTTTTGCCGCCATTACTCAACGTCGGCCGAGCTATGTCACGCAAAGTCGGCAGGATTATGTCGCGTTCCAATGGTCTGACAAGCCAGATCGAAGCGATCCGGTGCTAGTGGAGATTTTTTGTGAACAGTTTGCTGGTGAGTCCCGTCGATCCGATCAAGGAATTCTTTCTGAACATGTCTTTCAAGGTTCTCAATATACCATGAGAGATGTACAACCCACTGTCCACGCGGTAAATGGCCAGAAACTCGGTAGTGGCCTCTCAAGTTTCCTTGATCCTTTCTAGTTATTCAAGGGCAAACTTCGTGCGACAGCAACTCGATCCAAAGCCCATGATACACTCGATTTGAGATGGCTGGCAGATCGATTCGGGGAGTCTATCGGGGCACGGAAGGATGAACTGAATCTGCAGTTCATCGGCCTTGCTATCAAAAGATACCCAGAACTAGAATCGTTGTTTGGACAACTAGAGATTGATCTTGCCAAAGCAAAGGATGCTTCTTCTGGTTTGGATCCGAGCAGGCTACCTGCACCAGTCCCTGGGGATGTACAAAGAGGATTATTGGGATAAGCATGATGTAAAGGCTGTATTTGAGAAGCAGAAAATGACGGAAATTATAATTAATAAATACTGGGGTTGATCAGCATGTTCGATTTATTCATGATATCATTACATTTAATATGGCAGACAGGTGAGATAGTCTGCTATAGATGGACTATGACCTATATAGGCAGTTTAGATGAAAAGTTGCGATTTGTGAGCATTAATATCGAGATAAGTATCATTCGGATCTGGCCCTATGGAACCGGCACATCACCGGGTACGCCATCTTCGTATTCATCTCAATCTTGATCCGTTGCTCGCGTCCATCTGCGGACTCCAGGGCGTCGAAATGTTGGAAGATGCGCACCAGCGTATACTCCATCTGGAACTGACCGAACACTCTCCCCAGGCAGATTCTTGGCCCGTGGTTGAATGGGAGAAATTCCCACGTCTGCGGCGTCCATGTGTTGTATCGATCCGGCCGCCATTGATCAGCGTCCTCGCCTACGATATCCGGTCGTCGTTGGAGGCCGATGACGGAGTATACTGTTGATTGAAGATTAAGTACGTAAACTTATACTCATGGACAGACAAACTTACTGACTTGCTCTCCCGCTAAGATGGGTACTGGCATCTGGCCGTCTGGCCCTCCTCCCTTGGGGAGAGTTGTGTCCCTTTTCGCCTCGCGGATGTTGAATCCCACTAGAAGGTCAGTCTCTGACAGGGCGACGGATAGACTGTCTTACAAGGATGATAGAGCCTCAGAGTTTCTCGAACGATATGCTTCAGCAGGGTCATCTCCTTGAGTTGTTCGGCTGTTGGTGGCGACTCGAATCCACACCTGTACAATGTCGTCAGTGCTTGCGTTTTGGAACCCTGCGAGAGACCTGCCGCTCTTGTATTTCTTGCCGCAGACGGCAAACAATATCCGGTCTCCGCGCGAGCTCATACAGTGCCCATATGATGGTGATTGTGGCCGGGTCCTGATCGTATTAGCTCACGTCACCATATCCCAGACGATTCCAACCTTTCCCGCCATCAGCACGGCAATAAGTTGATTTTTGATGTACTAGTTGGTTAGCTACTTCCATATATAGGAAACAATACGAGCATACCTTCGGTTCTGGTCTCTGCAAAGCAAGAGCTTCCATCAATGTAAGCGAGTTCTGTCGCTTCTTTAGTTCATCCGCAGGCAGTGACAGAGTCCTGGCAACTTGTGAGTCCAGATAACTGTTGAAGTCTTGCGTCGCCTTCCGGGCGATCAAGCTGTCTGGGAGTAGCGAAGAGATGGGCCTGCAAGCGTCAGCAAGCGAGTAAGACATGAAAAGGGGTACTTACCCCATCCAGATTCGCGCTGTACTGATGGCCAACAGCTTGTTCATCGCGTCCCGGAAAGGCAGATGTTCTCCGCGCAGTGAATTCGTTGGATGGCCGAAGAAGATGTCCGTTACGATGTCGAGTTGGAGCCGGTCAACGAGGTCGTAAACTTCGATTGCTTTGCCTCCATTGTCAAGGTGTTCGAGGAAGATCTTGATATATTTCTCAGCGACCTCGAAGTCAATCGGCCTGCTTTTGGCAAGCTTCCGGATGTCAACTGCTGCAGTGTTTGTCTCAATGGATCTTTAAGCCTCACGTAAGGACGAAGTTGATTCTTGTTCGCCATCCACAGCTCTCCATCAGCTAGACTGGTCAGAATTTCTCAAGCGATCTAGAATATCCAACACGAGGCCTACTGGTAAACACCGAGTCGCCCAGGACACTCTCAAAAAGGTCGTGGACAAATCTGCCCTTCACATAATCCGAGAACTGTGATATCCTTAGTTGAGCAATGCCTCCAGCTCAAGCAATTGAGAAGTACCTGGCTGGACATAATCGCCTTCATGTTGTCGCAATCGTCTGTCAGCACCAGTCGAGTGCCTAGCACGTAGATATCGATTGTTCTTCCCGGGTGGTCCAGCAGGGTCTGGGTCCATTCAAAGAAGTCGAGGCGAAGCATATGGGAAACAAACATATATGCCGCATCAATCCCTGGTCGAAAAAGGTCAGCATCTTGCTTCTTAGGGTTCTGACCACAGAAAGCGCACCGAAGGGCAGTTTATAAGGCAGCATGGGCGGCTTTTGTCCTAGGCTCTGCATGCGAGCCTTTTTCGACTGCCATGATTTGATCCAGAGCAAGATAACTACTGAGACAAGCACTAACAAAACTGGAACTATTGGCTGCATCATGCTGAACAGTGTTAGCTGGATGAGACAGCATCTCACAGTCCACTCATTATCGGGATTTTCCTGAATGGATGACTGAGACAATCCGATTAGCGTGCAACACAGTCGATGCCTTTAAATGAACTTTTTTTTTAAAAAAAAGGAAAGAAAGATAGAAAGAACAATAAAGGATTACTAAATATAAATATATTGATGATAGAAGAGAGAAAATGGTTGCACAGTCAGCCGAGTCACTCCGCGGACCCGACTGAATCGGCCCCGCGACCCCCAACGTCCTGCTTCGAAATCTCCGGTTCATTCAAACAGTCATTCGGAGACAAAGCAACTGAATATTAAACCATCTGTACACCATGGCCCAGCTAGATAGCAGGACTGAGCCAAAAATCACCGCGTTGGATGACGCTGAAGCCCGAGTCCTCTCAAGCGATGGTATGAACTGGATCACCATGGCATTGTGTCAACGCTAATATGAACACTTCAGCTTCAGCTACTGCCAGTGACGACACGTGGAAGGCCGGTCGAGCCGAGATTCTCACCGTAATCTGCCTGTCAATTGTCTCGCTGATCGTCGCTTTGGATTCTACGATACTGGTGCCAGTCTTACCGGTAAGTCGCTGTCTACCTAGGTCCATGCGTCTGCTGATCTTCCTTCAGACTCTTGCAGTGGCGTTGAATGGCTCTGCCATCGAGACGTTCTGGGCAGGAACATCGTTCCTCCTGGCAAGCTCAACCTTCCAGCCCTTTATCGGGGCTCTTTCCGACGTGTTCGGGAGGCGGGAATTGCTTCTGCTCTCCATCTTTCTGTTTGCCCTTGGAACGCTTGTCGCCTGTCTTTCGCACGGCTTCGCTCAGTTCCTGGCTGGCCGGACTATCCAAGGGGTTGGAGGCGGAGGCATCACTACCCTGGTGCTCGTTATCTGCACAGACATCATCCCCCTGCGCCAGCGGCCCAAATTCACCAGTTTCATGCAGATCTCCTGGGCTCTTGGAACCGTCAGCGAACCGCTAATCGGAGCTGCGTTTGCAGAATATGTCTCGTGGCGTTGGATGTATGGATTCATCTACTTCGTTCATACTGCAGAGTTACATGCTGACCCTCTAGCTTTTACATTAATTTCCCCCTCTGCGGCATCGGCGGTCTCATGGCCTTCCTGGTCATTCGCTTCCAGGAACGTCATCGATCCTGGGCGACCAAGTTTTCCGAAGTCGACTGGACCGGTGGGATTCTGTTCATCAGCAGCACGACGGCATTCCTCCTGGGCATCACCTGGGGAGGCGTTCAATACGCATGGAGCAGCTATCAAACGTTGCTTCCCCTTTTACTCGGCATTGTTGGCGTCGTGGCGACTCTGTTCTGGGAAGTTCGATACGCAAAAAATCCCTTTATTCGCAAAACTCTTTTCAATAATCTTTCCAATCTGTCGTCATACATATGTGCCCTTCTTCTAGGCCTTCTGGTAAGACTGCTAGTTCAATAAACAAAAGATGAGTATTCGAATAGCTGACAGAAGCAGCTGTACGCGGAGTTGTTCTACATTGCGTTCTATTTGCTCTCCGTGAAGGGCCTTTCACCCATGATGGCCGGCGTCTATTTCACCCCCATCACGGCGGGATTGATTCCGGCCAGCATGGCTGTCGGTATTGCCATCTCGCGCCTCGGGCGATTCCGCTGGGCGATCTGGTCCGCGTGGGCAGTCAATCTTCTCGGGGCAGGGCTGTTGATTATTCTTGATGTGGAGACCAAGCGCTATGCGATGATCCTAATTTTCTTGGTTGTAGGCATTGGAACGGGACCCCTCGTCACTTCTCTCAATTTTGGAATTCAAGCCAACACAAAGGTAGAAGATGTCGCCTACGCTTCGGCCCTCTTTGCCTTTCTACGCAGTGTGGGCATGTGCCTGGGAGTTGCCATCGGGGGCACCATTTTTCAAAACGAGCTGTCTCGCGAGCTGAGAAAAGCAGGATTGCCCTCGCAGATATCGCAGGATGCCGAAGGCTACGTGGCTACGTTGAACCGTCTGCCGTCGAATTCACCGTTTCGACTGCAGGTCCTCCAGGCGTATGCATCGTCGTTCAGGACCTTATTCATCGTCTTGACGGCGATATGTGCTGCGAGTGGGATCATCAGCATTTTCATTTCTCATAACTCGCTCGACAAAGCGCTTGGCTCGGAGCATGTTCTTCAGCGGAAGAGATCGGCGGCTGAAAGTTAGGGTTAGATAATACGACTGATAATGAAGCTGAATCAAGATTATATTCCCACGGTCTTGAGCGCAGACTATCCACAGCTATCGACATAGAATTTGGTCCTAATCTTTACCCTTAACACGCCCTCATCAGATTTCAATATCCATCCAGACGAACGCAGCTGAAGAAAGCATTGGCTCAGTCTACGTGAATCGTGGTTCGAATTTTAGATTGCAGCAAGTGGTTGATAATTTCATTTTGAGCGTTCACATCCACGTCCTCGAGGATAATCGTGACCTTGCGACTGACACTGTCGGAATTCGGTTCTGTCAGTCTTTGCGATTCTGATGCTGCAGTGGCTGCAGCGGCACTTTCTTCGTATCCTCCTGTCATATCCGGGTCGATATTGAAACTGGCTGTGATTTCTGGCGTCCATGGGCTATGGTTTCCCTCGGACGTTGAACATCCCTGAGCACCGACGAGATCGTTGCTAGATTGGAATTCATCTTCTATGTCACTGCAGAACGCATTCGAGTCAAGACCACGCAATGGATTCCAGGCATCAAAAGAGCCTTCCTGCCACAACCCACTTACTGCTCCGCCTTGTGGATGAAGGAGTGGATCATCTCCCCTTTCCACTTTCTCGTCAGCCTGGACGGAATGCTTGGAATCGACTGCAATGAGTGGTTCACCCATCCTCCGGAGAATCAAGGCCAGACTATATAACCAAGTCAGATGCTTGACATGTTTTGCTCGAGGGAATAAACTGACCGATTGCTAAGATCCAGCTTGGATCGTCCCGGGAAAGCTTGCTGCTGGATCTTGCTCCAGTGATGGCCATGAAGAGAAACAGCCTCTAGCAATCGCATATCCTGCAACAGGCATTTTTTTTTCAGTCAGGATCTGCTCAGCAAAACTACGACGCACCACAGAAAATCTTTACTTCAGACTCTTCCCAATCTCTCCTTGTCAAGCTCGGATCCAGCGCGTTCTGCCAATGTTTCGCACACTCTACAAGCAATATTATATTTAGCTACTATACTTTCACAGGTCATTGTACAGATAATAATAAAACTCACGATCTGGACTTCTGGTGCCAACGGCCGCAGAAACAGACACCCATGCTCTGCCAATCTCCGATACGGCGTCTTTCAGTCGTCGTTCTTCGTCCGGCTGCCACGGGCCTCTCTTCCAACGATCGTCGATCTTGCACCATCTCTTGCGACAGTCCTTGTTGGACCTGCCTGGCAGCAACTGGGCGATTTTTCTCCACGGGATGGACTGGTCGGGAGCATCTTGTCATTTGTCATGAGCAGTCAGACACAAGATCTGCAGCAAAAAAAAAGGAATATGTAGTGCTTTTTTTACTCCCACTACTAGCACGGTACTTCAGGACTTGCTGGCGCAGCTTTTTGTCTTCTTCCTTTGTCCAGCGGTTCATTGCACGGGGAGTGGTTGCAGCCATGGAGCCAAGCTAGCTGGTCAACAAAACTGAGAATGAGAGAGCTGAACTCGAATCGGTGAAAAGTTTCCTAAGGAGGGCGAGGGAGCCTTCATATAAGTTGTACCGTGCTGCCTCCAAAGTTCGCTGTATGCCTAGAACGCTACCTGTACTCTGTATGTGCATACATACATTAGAACGCCTAATCTACGTATTTGGATGAACCCGTCGAAGAAAACTTGACTTAGATAATTTTTCTTCAGAAGGAATTCACCCAGGTAATTAGTCCTGCAGAACTAATTACTCGTCATTATATTATGATTCGAGATAGAATCGGATCCAATAATCCACTCTATGCATAAATGCCAGAACAGCATCTTCTCAAGAAGGAATCTACCGTGCTCCTCCGGTCAAACACTCGGAGTGTATCTATTATCCTATGTGCCTAAATTGTACACTAAGTGCGTAAAAACCAGCTGAACCTAGGTAATGGTTTGTATTTCCTTGTCTCTCTCCAATGATGATTGCTGATGATTGCAAGCTAGCGACCTAGTCAGAGCCTTATTATGTCGCTAAAAAGATCCCGAAAATTCCGGGACCAGTAGGACTAGTTACAATGCATGTGCTGCACTGCGGCCTGTTTTTTGTATTTTTGCGGCGCAGTCATGTACATATGTACGTACATGCTCACGTCAGCTGAATGCAATGCAATGCAACACAATCGATCAGCTGCTGCTGCAAGCGCTGGTCTGACGAATTATTAATAGGTTTCTGCCAATCAAAGACACTTGATGATTAGTCCAAGTTGTCGTCGAACGGTTCCTATAGTTCCCTGCCCGAGGCCGAAACGGGTCAAGGCAAATGGCCTAGGGCAACTATTCAGCCCGATCAGATGGTTTAGATCTACATGTGTAACCGTCTGTTATCAATTATGGAGGAGGGGGTTTGACGGTATATTTGTCAACTGCTTCTGCGTCGTCCTACCTACCTTTCATATCCATATTCATGCAGACTACACATGTCCGTGTGACTCGATGTAATGTCACGAGCTGGTTGTCAACCTACTTTGATTTACGTAATTGAATTCCAAGCAGAAGGCGCAAAAGATCTGCGGAGGCGTTCAGCTACCGGTTTTTGTTCGTCCAGATCATTTATCCAAGCTAGTGACGCAGACGCAGATGCAGACTGGCGCGACGGTTCAGGCAGTCCAACACCGGAACTGTATTGGAACTCCTCCAGTTCGTAGATTCTCTTTACTTACTGCACTTAGGCTATCAACCCGAGAGACTATGTAGCTCTGAATGGCTGGGCAGGAGTATCCTCTTCTGTCACTATGTAGCGAGCGAACGCACAGGATTTGGAGCCCTTGATTCGATGACCTTGCAGTTCGGCTTTCTATCACCAGGAGAGTTAGGATCGCTATTCAGTCGGGTCCGGTTGAGTTTCATACCTTAATGAACCTTCGTTATCATTGTGCAGGGTATTTAGGTTGTATATAGATGCGAACAAGCGTAGGCGTGTCGATTTCCAGCTCCACGCTCTAAGTCGTAACTGTCCAGTAAATCAGATATCATTCAAGTAGGTAAATCGTTAGTTGGAGTCATGGGTGACTGCGGATTGAACGGTGTCTACACGAATGCCACGGTCAACGGCATCAGTCCTCTCTCGTCCTCGTCCACGTCCCACGGCACTCGGGATCGAGAAATGACCGTGGAGCCCATTGCCATCACCGGCATCGGCCTTCGACTCCCCGGAAGGATTCACGATGCGTCGAGCTTTTGGAAGTTTCTGACCAGCAAAGGCAGCGGGCGCTGTCGGGTGCCGCCAGACCGCTACAATGTCGACGCCTTCTACCGTCCTGGGAAAGCAGGGCATACCTGTACCGATTTCGGGTACTTCCTCGACGACGTCGACCTTGCTACCATGGATACGTCCTTCTGGTCCATGTCCCGCCGAGAAGTCGAAGTCATGGACCCCCAGCAGCGGCTGATGCTGGAGGTCGTCTACGAATGTCTCGAGAGCCCTGGAACGACCGACTACAAGGGCAAGGCCATCGGCTGCTACGTGGGCGTCTTCGGCGAGGACTGGGCCGACCTGCAGGCCAAAGACACGCTGAACTCTGGCCCGTACCGCGTCCCGGGATATGGGGACTTTGCCATCTCCAACCGTGTGTCCTACGAGTTTGGCTTCGTTGGGCCCAGCATGACCATCCGCACCGCGTGTTCCTCCTCCCTAACTGCTCTGTACGAAGCGTGTCAGGCTTTGTACGCAGGCGAGTGCTCCTCCGCTGTTGTCGGTGGCTCGAATATCATCCTGTCACCTCACATGACGGTAGCCATGACCGAGCAAGGCGTTCTCTCTCCAACAGGATTGTGCAAGTCGTTTGATGCGTCTGCCGATGGCTACGCGAGAGGGGAAGCCGTCAATGCCATCTATATCAAGAAACTGTCGGATGCAATCAGGGACAAAGACCCCATTCGAGCCGTCATTCGATCAGCCTGTATCAACTCGGATGGCAAGACTGCCGGCTGGTCACTCCCAAACCCGCGCTGCCATGAAGCTCTGATCCGACGGAGCCATCAGATTGCGGGCATTACGGACCTCTCCCAGACTGCAATGATCGAGTGTCATGGCACCGGGACACCAGTGGGCGATCCCCTTGAGGCAGGAGCCGTGGCCAACGTCTTTGGCGACTGGGGGATTCTGATCGGATCAGTAAGTTAACCCACAAAAAAAAGCCAACAACTGTCTTTGCTAACGCATGGACAGGTCAAATCCAATCTGGGCCATAGCGAAGGTGCTGCCGGACTGACGGGCGTGATCAAAATGATCCTGGCTCTTGAAAATAAGGCAATTCCACCCAACATCAATTTCAAGACCCCGAATCCGAAGAGTGAGTCATTAGCCCAGTCTGCATGAGATAAAGTTACCAACCAGTCAGTTCCCTTCGAAAGGGCCCGGATGCGGGTTCCTGTCGAGTGCGAGGCATGGCCTGAAGGCAAGGCCGAAAGAGTTGGCGTCAGTTCGTATGGCATCGGGGGAGCAAACGCACACGTATGTCGTCGCATCCGCAAGGCAAGGCGCTGAAGCTGAATTTGGCAGGTTCTCCTCGACTCCGCTGCTTCATTCGGAATCGAAACGACCAAGAACGGACTGCAACACGATCGACTGCCACACTTGCTTGTATTCTCCGCAACTCATGTAGAGTCGTTGCGCCGAAATATCCAAAACATCGAGCAGTATGTCCAGTCCCATCCGAGTTCAATTCGAGACCTGAGCTATACCCTCTGCTGTCGTCGCGAGAGATTCCGCCACAGAGCATTCGCCATCTCAAATGCCACCGAAGATGCCAGTCTAGACATTTCCGGCCTCAAAAAGGCAAGCCAGTCACCGACGATAGTGTTCGTGTTCACCGGTCAAGGAGCTCAGTATGCGCAAATGGGCAAGGATCTTTTCCTCCACAACGCCGTCTTTGTCGAGACAATCAAGAAGCTCGATGCAGCACTCAAATCCATCGATGCTTCGATATCATGGAGTTTGGAAGGTTGGTATATTGTTGTCCGTTCAATATTCACTTTCATCTGACTTGCCTGCAGAAGAGCTGTTGAGAGCAGAGGACGAGTCGAGGCTTTCGGAAGCCCTGTTTTCGCAGCCCTGTTGCACCGCCATTCAAATCGCTCTGGTCGATGTGCTGCGATCCATAAACGTGCACCCCACGGCTGTGGTCGGCCACTCGTCTGGAGAAATCGCCGCTGCATACGCCTGTGGAAGTCTCTCTGCCGCTGATGCGATTGCTGTTGCTTACCATCGAGGGCAAGTCAGCGCAAAGATGGAAAAGGAAGGTAAAGGAGGCATGCTTGCCGTGGGACTGAGCCGGGATGCCGTGTTGAAGTATCTGACCAAGGGGATTGCGGTTGGATGCGAGAATAGTCCTGATAATGTCACTCTCACGGGTGAATCAGACGTCCTGGACTCCGTCGCGCAGTCAATCCAGAACGAGCACCCTGATGTCTTGATACGCCGACTTCGCGTTAAGTGCGCCTATCATTCCTGTATGTCGCTTCGCCACCGTTTCTCGAGTGGTGGCTAATATTTAACAGCGCGGATGAAGGGTGTGGAGGACGAATATCTGTCAAGAATGAATGTTAAGACAAGGAATCTTACGGCCACATTTTTCTCCTCTGTCACAGGGGAGAAGGTCATGAGCGGAGACCTCCTAGGGCCATCGTACTGGTGTAGCAACCTGACCTCTCCAGTACTCTTTAGCCGTGCAGTCTCCCGACTCCTCGAGGACGTGTCTCCGAATTCGGTCTTCGTCGAAGTCGGACCGCATTCAGCGCTGTCAGGACCTTTGCGGCAGATATCACAGCATGTAGTCAGACCAATACAGTGCATCTCGACTTTGGTTCGAAAAACCAATTCCCACGAGGCTATTCTTCGAACCGCAGGACAGCTCTTCCAGGTAGGCGCCCCGATCGATTTGTCGCCTCTCAACCCTGAAGGAGGACGGGTGCTGCACGACTTGCCCACTTATGCATGGAACCATGAGGGCCGCTACTGGTCCGAATCTCGTCTCATGAGAGGCTGGCGAATGCGAGAGTTTCCTCGTCACGATCTCCTCGGCATAAGAATCACGGATGGGAGCGATCTGGAACCAACATGGCGAAATGTCCTTCGTCTCAACGATACCCCCTGGTTGCGAGATCATGATATCATGGGCGAAACTGTGTTCCCTGCAGCGGGTTATGTTTCGATCGCCGGCGAGGCCATCCGTCAACTCACGGGCTCTTCTGATTTCAGCGTTCGGAATGTGAATATCCTCACGGCGATGGTCCTGCAAAAAGATGCCTCGGCCGAGATTGTCACTCAATTCCGCCCGGTAAGGCTCACGACGACACTGAATTCATCATCATGGTATGACTTCACCATCGCGTCTCTTCTGGACGGCAAATGGACCAGGAACTGCACCGGTCAAGCTCGTCCAGGGCGCGACTTCGCCATCCCAGCGGCCCATCCAGAGCCAGGCGTTCGTCTAGTCGAACCAGACGTGTGGTACCGAGTGATGAAGAAGTTCGGTTTCAATTATGGCCCCCGTTTCCACGGTCTCAGGGATATCACTTCCAGTATCACCGAGAGGAAAGCCACGGCCAGGGTCGACGATTTTGTCGATGTCGACAATCTCGAGAGTCCATACACAATGCATCCCTGCACGATCGACTGCATTTTCCAGCTGTTCAGCGTCGCGCAATGTCAGGCCATCCCGAGATTGTTTGATCATTTGGCTGTGCCGACCTCCATTGAAGAATTATATGTCTGCTCTCCCAGCTCCACTATATCAGTTCAAGCATCCGCCAACCCAATGCCGAAAGGCGGTTTCTTCGGTGACGCAGTTGGCTTCTGTGGGGATCAAGTGGTCTTTCACCTCCGAAACATGCGCCTCTCCCGATTGACGGACGGCGAGGAGAGAAGAGGCGTTGATCTCCATGCAGGGGCCCAGTTGGTGTGGAAGCCGGATGTCGACTTTATGGACGTCACTTCGTTGATACGTCCGCTTCAAGACAGCGCCGCTGACAACACGCACCTTCTCATCGAAGAGCTTGCTTTAACATGTATGATCGAGACAGAATACCGTGTGCAGAACAAGGTCGCCTCTCAGCCGCACTATGCCAAGTTCCAGGGATGGCTGCGATTGCAAAGATCGAACGCCGAGCAGGGTCTCTACGAGCATGTACCTGGATGCGCTGGAATTGTCACCATGTCTTCTGAAAAGCGAGTCCAGCATGTTCACAAGTTGCTCGAAAAAGCTCTGCTCACCGAAGGCAAAAAGGCCGCGACGGCGATTTCCAGTGTTTTTGAAGAAGTGGTGAATATCTTTGACGACAAAGTCAACCCATTGGAACTGCTGCTCAAAGACGATCTTCTTGCGGACATCTACCACTTCAGACCTCTCTGCGACTATGCGGACTTCTTCCGATTGTTGGCACACTCCAAGCCCAACATGAAGATCCTGGAGATCGGTGCTGGGACCGGAGGCATGACGGCCACGATCCTCCCAGTTCTCAAAAACTCAAGCCCGCGTGGAGAGCGCATGTACGGTTCCTATACCTATACCGACCTCTCAGCGGGGTTCTTCGTTGCAGCAAAAGAGCGGTTCAAGGATTATGACGCCATAACATATCGCGTCCTGGACATTTCCGCCGACCCAATTGTGCAGGGATTCGACAGTGAATCGTACGACTTAATCGTGGCATCGAATGTCCTCCATGCAACCCCCGGCTTCAGGACTCCCTTCTGAACATAAAAAAACTGCTGAAACCGACCGGAAAACTGTTCCTTCAGGAGTTAAGCCCGACTACGAAATGGGTCAACTATGTCATGGGTCTTCTTCCTGGATGGTGGTTGGGCGAGGCTGACAATCGCCCTACAGAACCCTATGTCAGCCCAGCGCGGTGGGATATCGAATTGCGAAATTCGGGATTTTCTGGCGCCGAGGCTGTCGTGTACGATGGATATCTCAATGCGCACATCATCTCCAGCCCCCGGAAGGAATCGCAGAACGCTCTTGAGAAGCGGGTCACAATTCTTCGGCAGTCGAAGCCCAGCAGCGTTGCAGACTCTTTGCATGTTTACTTGGAAAACAACGGCTTCCAAATCAATATTCGATTCCTTGGCGGCGAAAAAGTGCCCTTTGGTCAGCCTGTCGTCTCTGTACTGGACCTCGAAGAAGAGCCTTTTATCCATTCTCTCACGTCAGATCGGTTTGACCAGTTCAAAGCCCTTCTTCTTTCGGAGTTGGAAGGGTGTCCTGCCACCCTGTGGGTAACCAGGCCTTGCCAGGTAGCATGTACAGACCCGCGATACGCGATGATCCTAGGACTGGCCAGGACGATTCGCACGGAATTGGCAATGAACTTTGCGACGCTTGAGCTGGATTCGTTCGACGAAGCAGCCTGGTCGGCCTGTACGAAGGTGATCGATAAACTGATGGAAAGATCACCAGACGAGGTCCTTAATCCCGTCATGGAGTTTGTATACTCGTCTGGCACCGTTCTGACGGGCAGATTCTATCCAGTCGTTGTGGGCGATGAGCTTCTTGACAAAGCGCCATCTACCAAATCTGTTATCAAGAAACTCGACATTGGAAAGCGAGGGTTCTTGCAAACCCTAGCCTGGAAACAGAGCACAATAGAGCCACCACAACACGACGATTGGGTTGAAGTTGAAACGCGGGCAGTTGGACTGAACTTTAGGGTTTGCATGACTCGGCTTCAATTGTAGTAGACAGAGGACTGACCTTTACTAATAGGACGTTCTCACCGCAATGGGCGTCGTCGAAGCCAAAGACCTTGGCGTCGAGTGTTCCGGCATCGTCACGCGCATCGGACCTGAAGTAAAGGCTCTGGCTCCAGGCGACCATGTCGTAGTCTTTTCTGGAGGCACTTTTTCTTCGGCCCTGATGACAACAGAACGGCTGTGTGCCAAAATAGCTGCAAATCTGAGCTTTGTCGAAGCGGCCGCCCTGCCTTGCGTTTTTGCAACAGTGATCCATTCCCTGATGGATGTTGCTCGGCTGAAAAAAGGCCATGTTGGTTTCCTTCCCATACATACCTAATGCCCCTGGTCTGATGATCGTTCGTTGACCCGTCTTTCTGCAGACTGTTCTTATCCATTCGGCGTGTGGAGGGATTGGCTTGGCTGCCATACAGATTTGCCGCATGGTGGGAGCTGAGGTATGGCAATAACCTCCATACAAACACTCCCTGGCTGAACAAGATTCTAGATATACTGTACCGTCGGCAGCGCAGCCAAGGTGGAATACCTCCAAAACACATTAGGTATACCGCGCGAGCGCATATTCAACTCCAGAGACAATACGTTCTTGCGCGATGTGCTGGCCGCAACGGACGGTCGAGGTGTTGACGTTGTTCTGAACTCGCTATCGGGAGAACTCCTCCATGCATCGTGGAAGTGCGTCGCCGAGTTCGGCACGATGGTCGAGATTGGAAAGAGGGATTTCATCGGCAAAGCGAGCCTTGCCATGGACGCGTTCGAGTCGAATCGGTCGTTTGTGGGAGTGGATTTCACCAGGATCTGTGCACAGAGGCCGGAAATCACTCAAGAGTAAGTTTGAGTCAGTCGTTGCTGGTGTTTGCGCTGCTCTCTATTGATCATGTATCTATCAGGCTTCTCAAACGGTGCATGGAGTACTTCCAGCAAGGATCCATCACTCCACTTCCTACGAAAGAGTTCGAAGCCGCCCATGTCGAGCAGGCATTCCGATACATGCAGAAAGGGACCCATATCGGGAAGGTCGTGGTGACCATGCCCGAATCCAGTGCAGAGCTCCCCTCGACTCCGGCCGTCAAGCAGCTGAGCTTCCGATCCGAAGGATGTCACATCATCGTCGGGGGATTGGGTGGTCTGGGCCGACCGGTGAGTGCGTGGATGGTCATGCATGGAGCAAGGCATCTGGTCTTCTTCTCCAGATCCTCAGGAAAGAATCCGCATCACGAAGCATTTGTCTCCGAGCTGCGGTCACAGAACTGCCGAGTGGATTTGGTCGCGGGCGATGTATCGAGCGCGGATGATGTGGACTCGCTCGTCAGGGATCTTGACGTGAACGTCGCTGGAGTTATGCAGGCTTCGATGGTTCTCAAGGTGTGTTCCAATCTATTTCAAAGTAAATAACGGCATGACAGGCATTGACTGGACGACAGGATGTCTCGCTCTCGAAGATGACATTCAACGACTGGCAGACGGTTGTTTCACCCAAGGTGCAAGGGACCTGGAATCTGCACAACGCCCTCGAGAAATGTCAAAAGAAACCGGACTACTTTGTACTCTTCAGCTCGACCTCCGGTCTCGTAGGGCAGTGGGGGCAGGCCAACTACGCGGCAGGAAATACTTTCTGGACGCATTCGTCCAGTTTCGACATTCGTTGGGGCTGCCTTGTTCAGCAATCAATATAGGGGTCATGGAAGATGTAGGATATGTCAGTCGCAACGACTACCTTCTCGAGCACTTCCGCTCGACGGCCACGCATACCCTGCAGGAACAGGATCTGTTGGAGTCGCTTCACTTGATGATCGATCGTTCTCTACCGTCAGCTCCCGAAGAATTTGATTCCAGCGCGTACACCAGCAAGAGCCAGCTCTGCATCGGTCTCCGCACGACTCTCCCACTCAGCTTGCCCAACAATCGGACTGTTTGGAAACGAGATCCACGCATGGCTATCTACCATAACCTCAGCTCGCAAGATCGTGCCAAGTCCGACACCCACAGGGACGATGACGAGGCGCTCAAACAATTCCTGGTAGAAGCAAACAGGAGACCGGCCATGCTTCAGACGCCGGGTTCAGCCGAGTTTCTCGCCCAGCACATCGGACGGATGTTGTTCGGCTTCATGCTGCGCGATCTCTCAGACATCGACTACGATGTCTCTCTCCCCGCGCTGGGAGTAGACTCGCTCGTCGCCATCGAGCTGCGGAACTGGTTCAAGCTGAAACTGGGCCTGGACGTCACCGTACTGGAGATCCTCGGTGGAGCGAGCCTCACGCAGTTGGGCCAGATGTCCGCCAACAATCTGGCGAAGAGAGCAGCAGCCACTTCCTCTACGGATCCGTCAGAGTCTGTGGGTGTGATGTAAATGTCTGAAGAAGAGGAAAAGAACTTTGTTCAGTAAATCTGGGCGCATGGAAGAGGAGTAGTGTCAAGTCAACTATCTGCTTGTTTTGTCTTTTGTTGTGGTGTAGAAGTTGCTGAGGTCAAGGAGCGCCAGCCCTGCCCTACGCCCTAAGCCCTAGGCCGCGGGCAAGCAGGTGACCTACTCTAAGAAGAAACCTCCAAACCAAACCGAATGGATCCATTTCTATACAACTGCAAGTGTATATATTAATCGGTACTGACAACAAGCCCTTTGAACATGGTATAACCCTTGTCATTTCTCATTAGGAGTATTAAACCACCACAACCAGACCACTCAGAACGCCGTGCCAAACAATGAGATATTAAGCCCGCGATAACAATCATCCCGTTCATAGAAAATGAAATCTACTCCGAATCACTGTCAAGCACAAATCCCGCTCTCATACGCCTTCGAGATGGCGCAGCAACAGGAACATCCGCATCGTCTTCGTTGTCACTTCCAGCTCCTGATCCAGCAGGAGCGGTCTTCTCGATTCCTACGCTTTCCTGGTACCGGTGCTTATTGAAGGCAAGATTGTCATCAAAATCGAGATCGTCCTCAGCAGACGTCGGGGGAGTATCTTCTTCCGCATCTCCCTGGCTGGTCGAAGCCGGTCTCGGGGAAGGCGACCGCATGAGACTTGTCATCATCTGGATATCATCATCGCTGTCATTCGTCCCCGTCCACGTCCAGCGTGGTGGAGCGTCGACGCTTCCTACTCCCCGAGTCGGAATTGTTTTCTTCATCCCCATCTAAACTGCTTCGCTTGCGTCCTTGCGTCTTCTGTTCCTCTGCCTCCTTCGACGCAGCAGCGAGCAACGCTTTCCTGATACGTTGGGCCTGCGCCTTCCTAGTCTCCTCCTCACGTCTGAAAAATTCGCTGTCGGCCTCCTCGTCGGTTTCTTCGTCGCTAGCATGAATGAACAGATCGCTCTTTATCTTGGCCTCCCGCGCCCGAGCTTTCTCCTCCCGCTTGCGACGGCGTTCTTCCAGCACAGCTTCATCTAGCGGCTCCTTCTCCTCATCATCAGCTTGACGGCGCTTTCGACGCGTCTTTTTCAATCCCTCCAAAGCATTCGACCTGGTGCGAATATTAGGTGGGAACAGCGGTCCATCAGGAACATTATCCTCGCCCTCCGAGTCGGATCCAAAGTTGACATCTAGCGTTGTCTGCCGGTGGGCTTCTCTGGACTCTCCGGTGTGCTTCCGTCGAAGTTGCTGACGTGGATCCTCTCCATTGACCTCACTAACTGGATTCTCGATATTCTTGTCAATGACTGCCTTGATATCCCGGAGCTCGCTCGATCTAAGCGCCGACGGAACTACCCATGAAGCGCCCAGAACGTCTTCAGCCCCAAGCCGTTCGAATCCAGCTAACGTCATGAGAAGGCGGAGTCGAGCGTTCCTAAACATGGCTGTACGAATTGTGTCATCTGGAGGCTTCACCTCTACTCCAACTGTTAGCATATATCAATTAAAAGAAAGATGTCATTAACATACCAATCATCGGATTGGGAGCCACGAACGCGTCCGGCGACTCCGCTCGTCGAGCTTCATCTCCAGCTTCCCATGAACTCCGTTCATTTGCAGCGGAATCCAAGACATCGCTGATCCATTTTGCCAGATCTGCCCGACCATCCATGACTAAAGCTGCAACAACTATGGCCAGCTTTTCATCCCATGTCGTCGCTGCCCTTGGATGGACCTCCAACTCAGCTGGCGGCCTCGTTCCGGTAGATATTGTCTGTTTCTCATGCCCATACTCAAGGTAATATAAGGTGGAATTGATTTTGCTGAACAACATTTCCGTAATCAATTCAGGACGTTGCTCAATCTTCTTGATCAACTTCCTGATGAGCCGTCGAACGAATTCTTCCCATTCTCGGAATATAGGCTTGCTAGAATCGAGTGCTCCCGGCCCCTTGATCATCCGGTAGAAGAGGTTCATGATGTCGACGCGGAAAAGGAGGACGCTCATCTCTTGCTTGAACGCAATGCGGTAGAAAAATCGATGTGCCCGCTTTAGCTGCTCGTCATTTAGATCGCGGTAAAAGTGAGTGAACGCCACGAATGTATCGACAGCCTTTTGATTGCAGAATTTGGCCGCAAATCGGCTGAAATCGAATTTGCGCTCCTTCGACACTCGAGCTGCATCAACAAGGTCTTCCGCCGCTGAATCCTGCTCCTCATCGTTCTCCTCGTCATTGTCGTCCGTAGATTTTTCCGGCTGCTTCTTTCTTCTGGCCCGTCGACGGGACCGGACCTGCATGTCGACATTCTGCTTGGAATAGTTTTCTAGCATTCTCAAGAAGACGTGCGCAAGCTCGGTGCACGCATCCAGATAGCCAAACCCTTGGTCTTTGTATCCCCGCACGATAGAAACAACTCGATCATGAGTAGTCTCTTCGTAGAAAATTCGATTTTGAATGTTTTCGGCGATTTCCTGGTCCTCTTCCAGCGGCGACCAGGACATCTCTTGAACTGTCAATAATATCTGCGTGAAACACCGCATGGTCGCGTTGAGGTCCTGCCAGTCTTTGTTGTCAAAGCTGTGTTGCATCGCGCGATTTAAAAACACGAAGGTCTCCTGATTCAGAACGCCGGCAACCAGAGAAAAGCTATCCGGGTCAATTTCTTTGGATGTTCCTTTATTCTTTTCATGCTGCTCTCGTTGTCGTCGGCGGCGGACGCGTTCAGCTTCGAGGAACCACGCAACCAGATAGAAGAACTGTCTGGTATTGATATCGAGGACCCGATCGGCTTCACGCTCAATCGCCTTCCTAACGTGGGTGAAGAGAGGATTGAATCCTGAATCCAAGAATTCCTCAACAAAGGTCCGGAGGTTCTTCGTCGCAGCGGATGTGAGGTGCGTTGGCGTGTTGAAGTCGTTACTGGAGGCTTCCACCTCTACTCTCCGACGTGGCTTGGGCCGGTTCCATTTTTTAGTCTGATCCATCTTATGCAGTGTAGCCTGGCTATCTTTGAGAATCTCCTGACCCGAAACGGTCGAGACCTTTGCGTCATCCCGTTTCACCCAGATCATCGTGCCAAAGCGACCATGTCGCGTTGGTGCGTTCTTTGCATATTCTCTTTTCAGACTAGCTTCTTTTTTCAAAAGATCTCCGAGTTCGTCCTTTCGTTTGACGCTGCGTTGAGCGTCGTCCATGAAAAGCTTTTCCACATCCACACCCTTCACGAGATGGAAGAGTATCTCCAGGATGATCACATCTTGAAAACTAAAGTCCTCTCCCACATTGGAGCACATTGTGAGCAGAAGCGCAAAGACATCTTGTTCTTGGAAGGCGTTGATAGTCGCGGATCTCGACGTTTCCTCCTCGTCACCCTCCGCAGCCAGGCGTGCGGACGGGGTAATTATTGCCACATTGCGAAACAGGTACAGCACCAGCTTGAGGATACCTTCGTCCCGTGCAGTCCGTTCGGATCTGGGGATAGCCATGCTGGGCAGACCGATTCGGATTACAGCCCGAAGTATGCCCACGCCATTGTGGTTGCTGAGGATCCCACGCTTATAGAGAACTTGCGCTTGTTGGAGATATGGGGTATGACGATGGTGGTTCACTGTCATCTGGCCGTGCACCTCGACCGGCCATGTCAAAGGAACGAGCAATTCCACTGATATACACACCTGACGTTAGTCTCCCCCACAATCTAGAGTTTTAGATGTCGCTGCTTACAGCATGCCAATGCAATCCGAGACAGGTGCTTGTTGTTCTGACCGGATTCCCACCATAAGGAGAGAATTGGCAGGAGATCTCCGTTCACGAGGTTCGCTTCTCCCAGACATCTCGCTACGTCCATGCGGTTGGTCTTTTCGTCGTACAGTTTGAGCCATTTCTTGATATCGCGTAGACAAGCCAGCGCATCGTCTCCCAGGCAATATTTTGAGGCATCCTCACCATTGAAACCACCGAGCTATGCACTGTTAGCTGGACCACCGTAACTGAAGAGTAGAGATCACTGACCGCAGTAACGAGACTGTAGACGTATGCGCGGACTTCAGGGTCGACCACCTGGACGATCTGCCCCACGGGCGCAGCGTCAACATCCATGGTGACGGTTCTGGCCTTGATCCTAACTGACTTCCCCATCACAATCTCGATAAGAATGGTTATTGCTCGGCAATGAGCAGTCTTCGAGTGCCGTGTGCTCTGTACGGAGCACTGCGTACAGAGTGCTGACCTGGATGCGGACGTCACGCGGAACCAATCAGAACGCGACCTGGAACGCGTCGACGCGTTGCTTTGGACCTGCCCGAAACGGAACGGAATCCGGAGTTACTTTTAGGCGAGGGCCGAGGGTAGCCGATGACGTCGGCAAGCACGTGAAGCGCTCCGCGGTCCGTCGGGATGAGATGAGGGACGATTTATGCTGGACTCATCTTCTTCCCTTCGCAGTCAAGGATTTTTCTGTTGAGTCACTGCGGAAAGCGCTGCAGCATGTTTTCCACGCTTGTACGAGGAGGCCTCCGCCGCCACAGCCCGGCAATTGCACGCTGCTTGTTCAGCAGCAGCGCCAGCTTGGCTGCTGCCGAGGTTAAGAAGCTGGGTGTGGTTGGAGCAGGGCAGATGGTGAGTGTGATATACAGAGAATATTTATATGACAAACATTGTCTGACCTTTACAGGGCTTGGGAATTGCTCTGGTTGCTGCCCAGAAAGCCGAAATCCCGGTGACGTTAATCGATAACTCCCAAGAAAGCCTGGACAAGGGTCTCAAGTTTGCTGGTACGAGAGCTGCTGGTTAAATCGTCTGTGCCTTCCAATTACTTACAGGTTGCGTTCAGAGAAGCTGCTCGACAAAGATGTCGCCAAAGAGCGTCTCACCCGCGAAGCTGCCACCGCCGTGCGCGATCGGCTGAAGCCCAGCCTGAAGCTAGAGGATCTCTCCGACGTGGACTTTGTCATTGAAGCAGTCCCCGAGATCCCAGACCTCAAGACCTCCATCTTCTCCCAAATCGCCCAGATCGCGCCCAAGCACGCGATCCTCGCTACCAACACGTCCTCCATCTCCATCACCAAGATCGCTGCCGCGACGACCAACGACCCGAAGGATCTCCAGGCGCCTTCCCGCGTCATTTCGACGCACTTCATGAACCCCGTTCCCGTCCAAAAGGGCGTCGAGATCATCACCGGTCTGCAAACGTCCCAGGAGACGATCGACACGGCCATCGCATTTGTCCAGCGCATGGGCAAGATCCCCGCGCGGTCAGCCGACTCACCAGGATTCCTGGCCAACCGCATCTTGATGCCGTACATCAATGAGGCCATCATCTGCCTGGAGACGGGCGTGGGTAGTCGCGAAGATATCGACAGCATCATGAAGCACGGCACCAACGTGCCCATGGGACCACTGACGCTGGCAGACTTCATCGGGCTCGACACGTGTCTGGCCATCATGAATGTGCTGCACCAGGAGACGGGCGACAGCAAGTACCGGCCGGCAGGGCTGCTGAAGAAGATGGTCGATGCAGGCTGGTTGGGGAAGAAGAGCGGGAAAGGTTTCTACGAGTACTAAGCATGCACCTACGCTTCAAAGAGCGAAGCCATCGTGTTCAATACAAATACGAATACCCTGTGAGATTACTCCGGCGGACTGTATGTAAGTATACCAACTTCTACGAGACTGCATGATACGATGATCAACGTTTTGGATGAGCATCCGAGTGGAATCATTTGAGATTGAGGTATGAAATGTCTGCGCTGCTGCTTCTCTCCACGTATATACTATATAGTATAGACGACAATGAAAAGGACAGTTCAAACCAACCCGGTTCCCGCGTTCTACAGACATGCAGCTGGTAGATGCAGAAGACAGGGATGTATATTTCCCTTAAAGGAAAAAGAACGGTTTCAGACGATATTCTCCTTGTTGATGCGCAAAATTCTGGCCAAACCCTCCCTCGACCGGGCATGGTCGTCGGCCCGGTTTCGCCGCGTCGCTTCCTCCACCCTCGCGCGACTCTTTAGCAGCTGTGCGGCAATATCGCGCCATTCGACGCGATTCTTGCCGATTTCCGCTGCTGCAGTTGGCTCGTCAATGTCTACAGGGACAAGCTTCCCCCCTCGCTTGCGGATGCGTCCGTCGACAATGACGGTGTCGATATCACGGAGAAATGAGTGGAGGACGATGGCAGCCACGGCGTCGTGTTCGGCCGCGCAGATCATCCCAGGGCTCAGGGCGTCGAAGATCACTATCTCCGCTAGTTTGCCTTCTTCCAGCGACCCGATCTGATCCTGCATGTTGATGGCGCGCCCCCTGGATGGTGCCGAGCCGGAACACGTCTTGCACAGAGAGGTCCAGCCTCCTGGGTGACTTGCCCTTCTCGATCAGCGTCTCGTTGCGACGGGCTCACTCTGCCTGCAGGCCCAGGCGCATCTGGGTGATGATATCCCCCGAGTTGTTGCTGTGGCAGTCGATGCCAAGCGAGCTGATGTCTTTCATGTCCTCCCGGAAGCAAACGGGATATCCCAGCGCCATCTGCAGTTCTGTATCGGGGGTCGAGGAGACGAAGGCGCGCGCTTTCGTCATCTTCTCCACGTCCGATTGTGTGAGGTTCGAGGCGTGGGAGATGAGAATGTCCGGGCCCAGAAGACCATGAGCGTCGATCAAGTCTACGATGGAATGCGAGCCTTGTCATTGTCGGCTGGGGAGTAATCGGAACTTTCTACTTCTTCTACATACCGAATACGGCGCCTCGCACATAATGCGAGGTGATCACTTTCACTCCACCTCGGCGGCATCGTTCAAAGAGATCCACCACGATCTCTTTCGGGAGGTATACTGCGTCAAATGCCAATCCAAGCTGGACACGACCGTCTCCGAAGGGAGCCTTTTTCATGAGGTCATCCAGCTGCGTCATCACCCAGTCTGGGAGCAGCGAGTCTTCGAATGTCAGCTCCGGCAGCCACGTCTTCACTCGGCGAGTCGGTGCGTAGCAGAAGATGGAGCGAATGCCGGACGCGACGGTTGCGGAGATGGCATTGGAACCTGCATTAGCTATAGACTGGACATGACTGACAAGAGCGAAATCACTCACTGTGCTCCGGTTAGTAGTTCATATGGGCGTGGTCGACAACCGTGGTTGTTCCAGCGTCAAGTGCCTCGAGGCAGCCACCCAGCTCGCCCCAGAAGATATCTTGCGGCGTGTAGTTACAGCATTGCATGTTCCCTGTGTGTATTAGTCGAAGGCAAAGGCAACAACAGAGTAGACGTGTCGAGACAACATACCTGAAGTCATATACTCCAGCAACACCTCGTCGGCATGCCGTCCCTTCAACTGCGTCTGCCAGAGGTGATGATGCGTATCGACGAAACCGGGCGACAGGATCTTCCCCGTGCAGTCAATCACCTCGGTCGAGGGCGACGGAGGATCGATCTTGGGGGCAATCCGAGCGATTCTGTTGCCCTCGATAAGCAGGGAATGTTCACGGAGAGGGACGACACGGTCAGTTCCATGTCGTGACGGAACCAGGATTGTAGCGTTCTGGAGGAGGATGGAAGTCGAAGTCATCATATGATGCTTTAAGGCCTATATATGCACAGTACAGTACAATGGATAAATATTGACGGAGTAGTTCAATCTACCTATTTACTTCAGCTCGAAGAATGAGGGAGAACGAGGGCAGGGAGAAGGTCACCTTAATATAAACCAGCCATGCCCATAAACTACAGGCTGCTTCACAGCATACCTACGAATGAATATTGCAAGATTGTAAGAGTAGAGGTCTAGGACCAGCAGTGGACGCAAAGAAGCTTCCCCCGCAGTTAGTTCGATGCGTTTTTACCCCGAGAGGAATTCAAGGCAATAACAGCCTCACGAATGATAAATCAATCGCGGTAAGTGATAGTATTCCAATTAATAATAATACGGAGTCAATTCCGCTTTTTACGTTCAGTACTACAGTACAGAAGACCCGTCCATTATTCGTATTATTATTAATTATAGAAACGGATGATACGATCAGGCTCCTTTGGCTGATCTTTTTGCCTATGATTTTATTGAGATTTTAGGACTTTATTCACCGGGTGTTCTTGCGAATCATTCCGAATGGTCGTCCTTATTTAGCAATTATCATCCTAGCGAACATCATTAACTTCAGGTAGAACTGTCAAAAAATTTTTCACAGTAAGTCCGGTTTATTTCTATTTGACATTATATATAGAATACATAGCATTATATAGGGTTTCCAGGAAGGTAAAACAAAAGATTATCTACCTAGGTAGTTTGCCTACCCCTAGCTTTATGTATATATATAGCTCCTGCGTCTTCTATTCACCGAATTGGGAACTATTTTGCCCTAATAGAGAATTATAATAACTACTGCCCAGTGGTCATAACACCATAAGTCCTAGGTTATATTCTTGGCACAGGACAATCAGGAAAAATCAGAAAAAAAATATTAAATCAATATTCTTCTGGAGCTTACTAATATTCTCTAAAGATGTCTGCGCAACTATGTCTAAGCTATTCTTATGACACAGAAATACTGTGATATCCCGCTGCAAAATATCGTCAGATTTCATTTCAACTCTATATTCATAGATATCAGCATTTCTATCGCAAGGACATTCATAAAATCATCAAACATAACAGCTACGATACTTCGCTACACATGCACCTGCTCAGGACCGGTCACAATGACCAGCTCCCCGACTGCCTGCCCGCTGCTGACCAACTCCGAGCGATACGCCTCGAGCAGCTCTTCTCTCCTGGCGACAGCGCGGTCGAACCAGATGCGCTCGATGACTGCCGCCTGGACGAGCTGCCGGACGGCTTCACTCTCCTGCTTCTGCTGCTCTTCGTGTCGGGCTGACAAGCTTGCCTGCAGGCTCTTCAGCTCTAGGGAACCCTTGCGCTTCAAGTCGGAGATCTCAGCTTGATGTCTCGCACGCATCTCGTCGTGGTCCTTCTTCTGCGTGTTCCGCAGGCGCTTCAGGATCGACATCTCGCGCTCCTCGACGTTGGCGCATCCCTTCAGCAGACGCGTCATCTTCACGATCAGCTCGTTCTCTTCCTCCTCGTTCGCTGCCTGCAGTCTTTTCAGCTCTGCCGCATGAGCTGCCAGGAGAGAGTCCATGCGGGATTGTCGATTGGCTTCCAGGTGTCCGATCAGGTCGTGGCCATCCTTTTCAAGGCTGCTTTTCCTGGCAGCATTCTGGGCCTGCAGCTGCTGCGTCTGTCGCTCCTGTCGGTTCAGCAGATCGTTCTGCTGCATTTGATTGATCGTCCGGAGCGACTCCTTCAACAGCTGCATCCTCTCAGCGATCTCGAGCACCCGCTGGGACTTTCTCTCCCGGGCTTCCTCCTCTTCGCGCCGGCGTCTTTGCTCTTCTCTCCGGATCCGTTCTTCTTCCTCGCGCCGCTCCATCGCCTCGACAGCAGCGATCGCCGCTGCAATTTCGGCTTCTTGTTCGGCTTCTCTCTCGCGGACAGTCCGGCGTTGAGCAAGTTCTGCTCGTCGAGTGGCCATGTCGTCTTCGGTACAGGCACAGGTTGCCCAGCGCGCTCCACAGACATAACTAGGATAGTCAATCTCCACAGTATTTTGGCTTCATTTTATGTTCTTACCAGAACTCAGCCTTGCACTTGCAGGTGATATGCCGGCACCCAGACGTCAACTCGACCATAGCATGACACCTGTAGCAGCGCTGCCACCCCTGGCGCTCCGCCTCCTCGAGCGTCTCGTAGAGCCCCGACTCCTGAGGACAGTCACCACGATTGTGAGCTCGTCCACGACAAACCGAGCAGATGGATATGTGGCAGCGCGGACATTTCTGCACCGCAAGATGGCGTTTGATCTTGCTGGGCGGAATCCAAACACCACAGAACGCATCAGGGCAATACCATCGATTCGAGACTGAGACCGCATATTCCTGCGCCTTCGCCTTGTATCGCTCCTTCATCTCCAGCGTGAGCGGGGCCAGGACGGCCTTCAGCGGAATCACCGTCAAACAGCACTTGGGGGGAAACAAACTCTCCACACGCATGGCCGTTTCGACGAGTTGGAGGAAGCACGTCGTGCAGTATTTGTGCTGGCACGAGAGAGAGACCATCTGCTTGGTGGGGGTGTTTTCGAAGCAGCTGCAGCATTCACTAGAGGATTATCAGAAATACTGGATTTGTTGATGACAAGGAATTCTAACCTGATTTCTGGTGCTGAAGCTGCGCGCTCTCGGAGGAGTTTTCTGACTCCTCTTTCGCCTGTTCCTGCTCCAGCCTTGCCCTTCGCGGTCAGCCAGGCTTTCGCGCCGCTAAAAGACTTTCTGTGGCGCGAGACTTCCGATCTGATTGATACAGCACAAGAGTTCCGAGACAGATGAGAAGATGCGTCACCGTCCTTGCTGCACTTCTTCTCTTTCGACTGGGGGCCAGCTGCATCTGCGTCTTCCACCACCAGTGAGCCAACGACCAGAATGTACTGCTCTTTTTGCAGCGATTGCCTCACAATCCGGGGCACATCTTCCGGACAGTCGATGGCGATCTTTCTGAGTTCAGACGGAGGGTAGTGATCAAGCCATTGTCCCTCGCAGCTATTCAGAGGGACATCAATCTTTGGCAATGCCGGCCATTCCAGTAATCCCGTCTTTTGATTTCTCTGGGGAGGATTAAAATTCGAAATGTTCTCGTTCCTATTTGTGTCTGTACCTGCGTTAGGGTTCGCCATGGCCATCTGTATCTTCTCGTCAAGCCAACGACAGCAACACTGGCGATAGCAAAAAGAAAATGTCCTAGAGATATTATCTTCACTTCTAACAATTTCCATATGCTATATACGCCCAGTGCCATGACCAGGGAGCTGACCAGCCGAACCTTTATATCGCCCACTAGAACATTCCGACTGAAAATTCCAGAGCCTGCCTACCTAGATACCTCCATGAGGTAGTTTATTAATCATGACCTGGGCCGATTCCGCCTTGGGTACGAGAACAACCGTGTGGTGCCCTAACTCTGGATGGGTGTATGTTGCCTAGCGAAGATGCATACATAATCGTGGTTCGAGAACCCGCTGGTCCATGCAGCTAGCCAGCTACATGGTGGATGTACGAGGTCATCGTGAATCATACACTATCTCTACAACTACATTCGTTAGCCACGTCAGATAATATGATTTTGTTGAAATCATCGGAAGCAAGTCAACACTTTGTCATCGAGTGGTTTGTCTACGCAAGGCTGACCGTTGCACTGCGCCTACTGTATATGTAGTGGGCTGTGCATACAGGAGTAATACGAAAGGAACCAGTCGCCTTATTAGTAGCATGCTAATTGAGGCTCAGCCTGAACAGCCCGTGGTAGCACCTAGGTAGCCTTAAGTGAATTTCATGCTTTTGGCATTAATCGTTTAGCCATTTATTTTGGGACTTCTCGGCAGATCATCGGGTGATTCGTGCTAAGCAGTCAGCCTACAGGTAAGAAATAAAAACCTTTAAGAAAGCGTTCATTAAAAATAACAGCTCCACAGAAATAAACAGTCCCTAAGCAAGAATCACTCGTGAAAAAGATTAACTCCATGTAAAAGTCTCAGTAGAAGGAATTGCTCCATGACAACAATGTGCCCGTGTAAGGCGGTGCGATATAACAAGGGCTTGGATATAGTGGTCTCAGGCATCTTGCGACGAGCTCAGCTATGGCGGCCTTTCTAGTAAGGCATAGTCTGAGGTAGCAGCACGGCAGCCTGCAAAGGTACATCTATTTGTTGGTAAAACGACATTTGTAAGCAGTTACATGTTGCGAAACAGCAAAAGAAAGAAAAGTGAGAAACAGGGAGAAATAGTCTAAGATCTTGACTAACAGAGCAGAATGCTAGCTTATATAGATAGGTCTGGTAGTAAGCCCATGACAATCAGAAATAGACTTATATTGACTATAAACAATATGGTTTAAGATTGGTATGAGTTGATCGCAAGAAGGGATGGACTAATCATTTCTTTTTTTTGTATGGCACATATATGTAGTAGCGCAGGAAGGTCTAATAGAATAAAATATAATGCAAAATAAACCTTT
Source organism: Rasamsonia emersonii CBS 393.64 (assembly GCF_000968595.1). NCBI lineage: Eukaryota > Fungi > Ascomycota > Eurotiomycetes > Eurotiales > Trichocomaceae > Rasamsonia > Rasamsonia emersonii. The sequence continues at coordinate 95,953 of NW_013563197.1, forward strand.
CACAAGGAGCTTCTGAATCTCTTCAAATACTAGTCTCAATTCGGGTAATATGAACTGATCCAGGGATGACTACCGAAACTTTTTTTCGAAGATTAACAATGACATCAACCTAATCTGACGTGCTGAACCGACTAATTTTTTTTGAGGAAGAAAAAAAATAACGAGCCGATATATGGAAGGTCGATTCCCGGATATATGATGTGTGTTGCGATTTTTGGATACTACTCTTTGACCCTTGATACCTGCCAACGATGTCGACTTTTCCATTTAACATCTTTGAACTTTCAATCGTCTACTGCTACGCTTGCGGGTCACAAGTTATGGCTACGCGTGACAAGCGTGTTTTCTCGGAGAAGGAAGAATGGAAGAAGGCAAACAAGAAGGTGATCTATTGCCGGGCTGTAGAGCTTGACGAGATGTCTTTCAAGAAGAATTGTGCAGATTGGGCGTACTTCTTTCGTCTCAGTGAGTCTGGGTATATATATATAAATGAAACTAGTGAACTGAACTGATCTGAGATTTAGTTATATGGAATCCGCTGAACGGTCAATGTCAGCTTTCTGGAATTGCTGAATTCACCAAGGCAATGAAACCCTTCTTGCTTGTACCCTGGGATAGAGACGTAGGTGTTATTGGACGCGTGAATAAACATACAAGAGCATTGCCCGAGTCAGTTTGGCTCCAGATTTGGAAGGCATGGAGGAAAGGCCTGGCCTTATCGGTTACCCTTTGCACTCACGTTGCTGGAACTTGATTCAGCGAGTCATCGGTTCCGATCCAGAGCAGCATCTGGGACTCTTTGTGAGGGTTCTACGGCAGAGATTTCGGGACTTATCTTTCGGAACGCTGGAAACTCATAAAGAAAGAAGACTCACAGAAGGTTCTAAATTTATATCCATGCTTGTGTAGTACTACTACTAGAGGCTGAACTATGCTGATAAGTTGCCTCCTTCCAGACCCCGTGAAAATACCCGCTGTCAGAACGCTGATCAAAAAGAGTATATGGAGACGAAAGCACCAAATACGGCCAAGATACTCCTGTCCGCTCATCCAATGTTTTCTGTCACGTCTACCTTTGGATATACAGTACATCATTCTAGATCTACTGGACTATAACGATATTTTCAACATGCAGCAAGCTCTCGAGTGACCTGTTGGAGATTCATACTGGCGGTCTCGAGTTCCTAAAATATTATTTTTTGAGCTTGAAGATGTTGAGGAGGAAGGGCTTGACTGGGAATATCTCTGTCCGAGGCTCGAGCAATTATTAGCATCATTTGATCCATTGAAGAATCGGCAACGCATAATGCGAGTTCTGCAGGGTACAAAGAACATTTTCCTTCGAAATTTGAGAGAAGAGGGGATGATCAATGCTGGCTGAGAGGCAAGAAAGTTCTCATTCACCGTGTCTTACGTGAAAGACCATAGCTGCCCTCGTCGCAATGATGCCTGAGACCACTATATACCAAGCCCTTGTCATATCCGGGTGCCTTACACAAGCACATCATTCTCATAACAAACAAAATAAGCAGGCTTAAATTGTTAGGTCGATGCGTGCTTTCGACCATTGAGCATCTGAAACTAGGTAAGTATCCTGGTTTTTCTTAGAAACGGCATCTCGTGACTCTTATAGTATGTATGTATGCATTCATTCTTTAACATGGTGAACCCAATACAATCAAGCAGATTTCGACAAATTAAGAGTGGCTACTCTGTTAAGTTACTGGATAGCATCATCTTGCAGATTGAACTTAGCAGGAAGAATCAATATCTCTAGAATATTATCAAGCATTTATTCTGTGATATAAAAAAGTCTATTAATATTAATTAACCACAACAAACTTCCTCTTTGACCCTCGAAGCTTGTAATCCCATTCCAACAATTTCCTCGACCCGGCCAGCTTCTCATATAATTACATAGCTGCAGTAATGGATTGTTATATCAAAGGTGGACTAAGGGCCTTTTGCATGTCTAGCCCCTTCTCAGCCACAGCGGATTCTGCCTTTTGAAGCAGGTTGCATTAGTGCTACTCGAGGAAAGAGAGCCAAAAAAAAAAGGAAGAGAAAACTGAAAATTGTATATGACCTTTCCACAGAATGCTACCATGCAACAGCACATTCAAATCGGGTATCGTGACTTCCCAAAATACCACCTGTACACGTATGTACAACCTTAACGCCGTCTATCGCCTTCGGATATACCATTTTGTTAGGAAAAAAGAAAAAAAACAAACGCTAGACTAGGCAGCCCCCGAAAACTTCTTCCCCACCCAGGCTGACCCATATTCAAAGTATTGCTGTCGCGTAATCGCGGCTTCTTTGAGCTCGTCTCTATTCGTTGCGAAGCGTGACGCCCCTAGCCAGGTAGAGCGGATCGGGCTGGACACCAAGTTAGCCCCATATCTATCTGGCAAGAAACATGTCAAGCTCAAGCAGAACTTACTCCTTGGGCCGTCGAACTCGGACGACGCACTCTGCAGATGCTATCTGGCGTAGCTCAGTCTCCCTAAAGAAATGCGGATTAACATGTGAACAACGGTGAGGACTGGGCATCTTACAATCTTTCCATAAATCCCGGGATCAGCGAATTTCCTCCCACAACATAAACGTTCGCCAGGAAGGCCGGATGCAGCCCCGTCGGCAAAACAGACAGGCTCTGCAGGATGATTTCTGGAATCCCCGCCTGCTTCATCCCAATATCTCCCGGGTTGAACAGGATTTCCGGCACGGTGAACCGTTCGTTCCCCAGAACTAAGAAGTCTTCGGAGAATGCCTCCGCACCAGCCCCGGAGAGCAAACTCTGGCGTTTCTTAGCGTTCAGCAGCGGATCATGCGGTCGCACGTATCCCTTCTTGTTCGCAGCCGGATCTGGCAAGACATAGTCGACAACAATCCCTTCGCCCGGATCAGGCTGTCCTCGCTTCCTGTTCCCCTTCCATGTCCGCTCCATGTCGGTCTTAAAATCGCTGCTCACGTAGCACACCGCCTCCTTGACATCGTTCATGATCTGCGTCTCATCCACCATGTTATACTGCCGCATCGACACCATTTCCTTGATGTAGTTGGTGAGATGCTTCCCACCGATGTCCAGCCTTCGAATCCCGCGCTGAAGCGGCCGGCCTTTGTAGACAGGTGTAATGGTGGTGTGGGAGTATCCGGAGTCGACAACCATCAGACATTCGATCGGGTTGATTCCTGTATCCGACAGCTGTGTCGCAGGATCACCAAATAAGGGGTGGACATCGTTCCAGGCATTTAGCGTGGGCCCTGGTAGAATGTCAGGACAGTTCAAAATAGTCGACAGAGACGTAGCAACTCACCAACACATCTTAAATAACCACCAAACCCCCACTCCTCCATGATAATCTCGTCGGCATTCTTCTGCAGCGCCGGCAACGCGTTCGGCGCCTCCGTTAGCAGCAGCGTCGTCTCCTCCGGGTTCAGAACCCGCGCCTCCTTGTACCGCGCGGTCTTCTCGTCGAAGAACGAATGGTCCCAGATCTCCTTCTGCGCCTCCCAGTTGACGATGTACCCCTTCTCCACCGGCCGGCGGAATGTCACTTCGTTCCAGTCGGAGATGTGCGTAGAGAGCTGCGAGGCGATGAAGATGCGGTTGTCGCGCGTTTTGGCGAGCGCGTTGGGGATGGTGACGCATGCGGCGAGCGCTTTGTCTGGATCCTCTGGCGGCGGGAAGGAGGGCGCGTAGCCCGCCTTCATCGTATAGGCGCCATTATCGATTATAAACGTCTTTTCCGGGAGGGGCTGGGCAAACTGGGCTGCCTGGGCGGGCTGGGCTTTGGAGGTGGGCTGCTGTTTCGCAGCTGCGCGGGCCTTAGTCGTGCCCATGTTTCGGTGGAAATTTCAGATATTAATGTAGGACAAAAGTCATCGCATGCATCTGAGTTAGATCAAAGTTCTGACAGAGAACGTAAGATCTGGTGTTGTCGGGACATCGACTGAATTCGCGACTTCGCCGCAATCAAGTTATCGGCAGAGCTTGGGTTCCCGGGCTTGGCTGGATACGGGAATTAGGGCATGCCATTAGGGCTTGCCAAGCACGCGGTCCTTCGCATCCAGGAATATAGAACCAGAAATAAGGACTTACTGAGAGATATATACTGGGGCTTATAGATGAGCCCTCAGAGAAAAAAAAATGGCAATTTACTGTTTATTCATTTTCTTGTTATTCTCCCCTTATAAAAATTTACTACCTCTTTAATAATACAGGATCTACTTTTTCAATTTTATTCAGTAATCGCTGTTACTTACTGTATAGAGCTAAATGGATCCGCCAGTGACCCCTCGCTAAACCTTTTCGGGAACTGTAGCCAAAATTTCCAGTCCGCCAGCAACGAGGAAAGAAGATAATAATTCAACTCCGCCAGGATCACAGTCCTGAAAAAGGGCGAAAAAAATAATAGAATCAGAATTAACCTGAGACACATCAAAAATGGCCGAGAAGCTATCCCGTCTGCTCGAGACGACCCTGGCGCTTTCGGGGCAATTCGAAGCAGCCCTCTCCGCCTCTCCCGCAAAAGCAGCAGAAAATGATACGAACAAGTCCTCCTCCGACTCCAACTCCCAGCCGCCGGAACCCCTGCAGCTGCTGTCGAAGAGCTCGACGCTTCTGAGATCGCAGGTCACGAAACTGTCCTTACTGGCCATCAACACGCCCTTCACTCCTTCGGCGCTCTCGACCGTCCTCATGGCCGTCAATGACTCCGTCTTGCCGTCCCTCGTCACAGCGGCGCTTCTCGTCACGCCAGATGAACACACCAAGGCCTTTACGGCCGAGGTGCGCGTGCTGACGAAGACCGTGCTGAAGGAATTTTCTTCCCTGGTGGAAGAGGTCCGGAAGATTGCGAAGAAGAATGACGAACAGCAGCAAGATAAGAAGAAAAAAGATGAGGAGCTTCCACAGTCAGAGAAGGACAGCGTGACGACCGCAACGGGAAGAGTATGGGATGCGTGCGACACGCTGACCCAGCTGGTGGGAAAAGGCGTGGTGGGCTTCGTGGTGCGCCGCGTCGAGCAGTGGCGGGACCTGGTCAAGGATGCGATCGACGAGCTGGCCGAGTGGGATCCTGACGAGGATGACGAAGACGATGATCTCCTGCTAGATGACGATGAAGAGAATGAGCCTGTCAAGGGCGCGGCTGAGGATGAGGATCAGGATCAGGATAGAGACGACAATGAAACCACGACAGCCGCCCTGCACGCCCACAAGAAGACCGCCCTGCGCGCCTTCAAGCCCATCGGACAAATCTACCCGGCCATCATCTCGAATCGGCTCAAGAAAGGCGGTCTCACTGCATCTGACACCACTCTGCCGCCGCGCGCGCACATCGCGAAATTAGAGTCCCTAGTATCAGATCTACAAGCCATACCGGGCTACGTCGACGAAGCCGCGGGCTCCCTGTACGAAAGTAACATCGCCAACTCGGTTCTGTACTTGAAGAAGGCGAGGGACTGCGCCGAACATGCCATACGATTAGTAACTTTCCCCTGGGCGGTCGAGGGAAAGCAGCCAGAAGAAGCGGAAGCAGTTGAACAAGAAGATAAGTTCACTGCCTGGTCAAGGACGTGGTTGAAGGTCATGGATGAAGTGATGAGTGAAGTCGATAGAAAATAAAGAGATCATGAATTATAAAAATTTATGAATGCAGAATGACTTTCCTCTCCCGGCAACACGTTGGCCCGCGGAGAGACACAGTACCTAAATTACAATATTACCATTAGGATCCTACCTTTCAACTACTACTAGTCTATTATACAATATCCTATTAGTATCGTTTAATCAAACCCGTTCGAGTCATCCTCATCTCCCGCCCCCCACTCTCTCAGCTCCTCGGCCGGAATCCGGCCCTTCAGCCATTCCAGGATCGCCTCTGTGCCCTTGGAGACAACCTGCCATCGAGGCACTCGGAAGCTGTTGCCAGCCACCTCGAATCGTCTCAGACCAGGCCCGGCCACCCCCTTCGGGCCAGACCCGTCCGCTGCCAGCAATCCGAGCTTGGGCGGCAGGTAGTCAATATTGTTGTTGCTGACGTCGAGCACCTGGAGGCCCTGGACGGTCTCGAATTCAAGGCTGGAGATCTGGTTATCGGCCGCGAGGAACGTGACGAGGTTGGGGTAAGTCTGGCGAACAAAGGGAAGAGGTCCCCTGAGGCGGTTGTTCGACACATCCAGGAACTTCAGAGACGGCGCGGACAAGTTTGCTTGCAGAGAGTCCAGACTCGTCAAGCCGGTGGCGCTCAGATTCAGGTTTTGCAGATGAGGAAGAGACACGGACGCAGAGAAGAGGGCATCGCTGTTCAAGGGGTTCCTCGATAGATCGAGGTCGGTCAGAGTGCTGGCAAGGAGGCCCAGTGCAGGGACGGGGAAACTCTGTAGTTTGTTCTGCTGGATGTAGAGGCATTTGATGTCATGGGAAGAGACCAACGGCCTCAACTCTTCGACGCTCAACTCCGTCATCTCAGTAGAGGAGCGGTCGAGAACCCCTCCCTGCTTGACCTTCCAGCGATTCAAATGGCTAGGACTCTCGGGAGCGAGGGTGAACTCTGTCGCTACAGAGCCTTCCTCGTCCTCCTCGTCCTCCTCCCCATGTGCTTCAACCTGCTCTGCGCCATCGGATTCACTATATCCCCTGTCTTCTTCTTGAGGCACGGGAGCGCACCGATTCCGCAGGTCGCGTTTCAGATCCTCTGTGTCCATGTTCAAGAATTTGCGCTCCCTGAGTGGATTGTTTGAGATACGGAACATGGCCAGATTATCCATCAGGCCGATCCGTTCATCCAACTTGGACAGGTCGTTGGCCGTCAGATCGACATATTTGAGGTTGTCTAGTTCCACGAATCCGTCTGGGAGGGCAGCGATACTGTTATCTTCGGCTGACAATCTCAGGAGGGATCGCCAGGACGACATGCACGGCAGTGTTCGGATACGATTTGCGTCAATGGCGAGAGTTTGTAAGTTGGGAAAGTCAAAGGTATCATTTTCTGATAACCGCTCCAGAGCGTTACGTGCCACGTTCAAGGTCTGCAGCGTCTCGAAACGGTCAACAGATGCCGATATCAAGCTCCCCTGGAGCTTGTTGCCGGCAGCGTTCAACTCGATCATGGGAAGCCTGCTCAATATTTCAAATGGCAATGACTTCAACTGATTCTCTGAGACATTCAAAACCTTCAGACTGGTCAAATCGGAGAAAGAATCTGGCAGAGAGCTGAGACGATTCCCACGGAGATCCAAGACTTCGAGGTTGCTAAGATGGCCCAGCGTCGGCAGGAGCGCACCCTCGAGGTTGTTGTTTGCCAGCTTCAAATCCGAGAGGCTTTGGATCTCTGCGACAACCTCGATATCATCCATGCTCAGTTGGTTGTTCGACAGGTTCAGCGAAGACAGTCTCTGTAACCTTCTCAGCCCGATTGGCAGCGACCGGAGCAGATTGCCATGAAGGTCCAAGACCTCCAGTCCACCAAATTGATTGCCTTTGCTGTCCTCGTCTGCATCAAAATCGTGAGGATCGATGTCTGGAAACGCCGCGTCCGGCAACGATTCTATTTCATTATCCGCGGCGATAAATTTCACGAGGTCGACACTCTCGTACCAGTCAGCATTGCTATCTGGATCAAAGTCATACATCGTCATGACTTCGTTGGGAATCTCTTTCAGGCCCATGGCCGCAATGTTCAAAGAACCCGATGTTCGGGCCGCCTCCACACGCTTTCGGAGCAGGCCGCGGTTTGGTTCTTTGGGGAGTTGATTAAATGGATCTTTCACATCGATGTTGCCCCAGGGGTCGAAAGCCTCAGGCTCCAGGTTATTTTGTTTTGCTGCTTTCCTGGCCGCCTTGGCTTTCGCAATACTCTCTCGCAAGGCACTCGAAGATTTGGATACCTTCCGAACTTCAGGTTCGGCAGCGGCATGTAGGTCCTGACTGTGCACCTCCGAGGTCGTCGATGCGGCTGAAGAGGTCTTGGACACCGTGGAAGAAGGTGAGGTCATGTTGGAAGAAACGTTGGATGAGGGCTTCCTTGTTTTGTTGACGGTGACTGGTTGGGGAGACTGGATGCCCTCATCAGGGGATGGCTTCCCAAAAGCACTGGCCAAGGAAGGCCGCGCTTTGGGTGCTTTCGTCGACAAGCCTTTGCTTTCACTGAAGCCCCCCGATCTCACAGGGAGGGTTTCTGCGCGTTTGGAAGGTATGGCTGCGATCATCGACTGGCGCTTCACGGCTCCAAGACTCTGCCTTCCACCGGAGTTTGTTGACTTGGTCAGAGTATCGGTAGTCTGAGGAGCCGTCCTCTCTGACACTGAACTTAGATTTGACGAAAGCGAGGCAATTGAGACCCGAGATGGGGTGCGCCTTACCGACGAAGGAGGTACGACCCCTTCGTCCACGCCATTCTGGGAATGCGATGATCTCGATGGAGATCGTGAGTAGCTGTTCAACGCGGAGCTGGGCCGAGGCGGAGGACCCATTGAGGAGTCTGGGGGGAAGAAAGACGTCTTCCTGCCACGCGAAGAAGGTGATGGGGGGATCTTCGACAGTGTCTCGATGGTCCGATCCGAGAGTGACGGGCGAGCGTCTGCCGGGGGCGCGGATGTGTGGTCACCATTGTGATCATCTACCAATTCCCAAGCCTCGCCATCGGCATCTTCCGGCACTTCCAGGTTTTCATCGCGGTCCTGCGGCGTCTGCGACAGGTCTCGACGTTGGTAGACATGGCCAGCGGTGTGGGACGAAAAGGACTGGGTAGAATATTTTCTTGATAGAGTTTCTTGCGAGGGTCGCCGTAATCGCGCAATGTCAACACCCGGATCGGCCTGCAGGCGCTCTCTCGACGGGGATGGCTTTAGAGATCTTTGTCCGGTGTGGGTGGGCAAGGGGATCCTGGAAGCCAAGCGTGGAATCCCACTTGGGGGACGGAGGGGCGACTTCTGTCGATCCATTGGTGCTGTACGACCTTGTCGGCTGCAGCTATCGGTGATCCCTGATCGATCCACTCATAAAAGACGAGACAATGGTGTGCTGGGATCAATGTGAGCAGAGGACCATGTCGAAACGGCACGGACAGTTCATCAAGCGAAGATAAGATCAACAGCAGGGGAGACAAGAAAACAGTGAGGCGGAGAGCAGCCGTCCGCAGAGGGGAGGAACAGACGATCCGCAAGTAAGGTTAGACGATGGGCGTGAGAGCACAGTAAGCGAATGGAACAGCTGGCCCGTCCGGAGGATGAGATTATTTTCATAGGCCCGGCAAGCTATTAAGGAACCGCCCGGCCGGGTCGGACGCGATGCTCCAGGAGTTCCCCCGAGCCCGCCTGGCAGCGCCGTCTCATTGGCCACCCCGAACCGGTATGGCGGCCCGCTCTGCGCTACCAGCATCAGTATCGTCGCCTCTACTCCGTACATGGACAGCTACCTAGTTGAGAGAGGCCATCGATATGGAAGACCTTCAGTTGCCACATTGCTAAGAAAGACTATCCCACGCACACAGAGATTCTACCAGGTCAGGTTAGTCTTTATGCAGAGAAGACAGCTTCCAATGACCCAGCTCTGAGTAGTCGCTCTGCGATTACCGTCTTCTTTCCGCCTCTTTCACCTCATGATACAGCCTGACTGCGTGCCTCCATATATTATAAACCTTATAATGCAATACTAGCCGGGCGTATCGACTTCCAGCCACTGGATACCATCCAAATCCGAGTTATTCTTAATCGTCGACATCAGCGCTACCAAACTCCCTCCGTAGGCACGACTGCTGACGAAGATATCCGCGAAAGCCCTGGCCGACCACCACCCGTAGCAAAAGCATCGCCTGGCAGCATCCCAATCGCAGCATCGAACAGGCCATCCAAATTGAGCTGGCGCGAAAAGTCCATCGATAGGACACCCTTCTAGGCTTTTCAACCCGACATACCGTAGCAGCCTCCGCGAGGTTGCCTGCTTCTCTCTACCTCGACATAGTCGTCTTCCAGGTGAAATGGGACGTCGACAGCAGCAGGTGAACCGGTAAACCATGGTACCAGGCTATGAGATAACCTAGAATGCCTTGAATGTGCGGTGTCGAGATCATTTCACCGTGACTCCCCTCTTGTGTAACTCAGCATGTGACGCTGTAGTGTCCGCCGTCTGGCGAAACATCCGTAACTATCCTCCCCAAAGAATCTTACTCGTCACCAATTCCAGTGTGGCTGGTCATCCTGAAGAGATGTACTCTGTATAGATACTCGGTATAGACTTGACGGAATCGTTCTAGGCCCCTGGCGGTTGCCGGTCCAACTCCCTGCCTCCCCCGGTAATGTGACGGGGCCTCGCGATTGGCTGGAGACATGCTGTAGCAACCGCGTGTTTACCTCACGTGACGCGGGCTGTCCCCTGACCTGGAGCAGCTCCCAGGCGTTCCCCGCGCTAAGCTCAACCGGGCGAAAGCGGCCATTCGCCGGGTTCGGGCAAGTCACATTCTCCCGCGAGGCAGGGCTCACGTGCCTGGCGGTGGTTGGGTTCGGGCTGCTGATTGGCCCACAGACACCACTCCCCAGCCTCCTCGTCACCTGCCAGGCACGAGCCAACACTCGACCACTTAACGAGCCATCGCCTCCGCTCGCAGCCCATGTCACGTCTCTATCTCTATCGCTTCCATCTTCCATTCCTTCTCTCCCTTGTTCCTCCTTCCATACCAACACGCCTCCACGTCTTTGTCTCAACCTCCCTGCTGACGTGGTGGTGCGGTCACTTCTCGAATCCTAACGCCTGCTGGCTGGGGCCTATCGGGCGATAAGCGGGAAGCCCTCCCGTCTCCGTCGTCGGACAGCTGGCAACGTTGCGCGCCCCGTCCGGTGCTCTGACTACAGACAATTATCAAATCTTCATACCAGACTGCAGATTGCGATAGCTGATCTGTGGTCTATTCCGAACCCTCACGGCTTGTCCGTGCATTCTTTCGAGACAGGGCGGGAATTGGCCGCGTCTACGCATTCACCGCCAAATCTCGTAACTTTGGTAAGCACGACTCTAGGATTCTTCGAAAAATCCATGTGATGCAGCTTCAGTGATGCAGCTTCATGAACGCTAACTCGCCGTCCAGTCCAATCATTTCGGCTTTCTTGAATTCTGATCGAAGCATACTACATCTCCAAACATCGTTATGTCTCAAGATACAGAGAGGTTGTCGCAGGCCTCCTTGGCCCCTCCTGTGGAGATCACCATACCCAGCACCCCGCCGCGGCGCTCCATTCTTTCCGCCTCCCCAGATCTACGGCACGCGAGGGACGGCAATGCGGCGCCGTCTGACAGGAATAGCAGCAACCTTTGTTCGCCTCCACCCGTCTCTTCATCAGAGATGACCCCTCCTCCATCGTCCCAGCCGCATGCTCCTCTGCGCCGACGATCTAGGTCCCGATCCGGGTCCCGCGTGGTAGTTCCCGCTTCGCCACCATCAGAGTCATTGGAGAAGACCCTCTGCGCTGCGTACGGCGCGTCCGAGAACCTGCCTACTGCCGAGGACATCGAGGCCGCCAATGAACAGCAACTCCGCGCAATGGCCAAGGATCTGCTGAGTGTGGCGCAGGAGGCCCGCATGTCTGCCTTGCATTTCAAATTACAAAATAGTCTGCTGTCTTTTGCTAGCAATGAAGCAATCAAGCGTGCCGAGGTGGAGCAGCAGCTGGCCCGAAGGGAGGTCGAAATTCTGCAGAGCTCAGAGTATCGGAATCGCCATTACGCCTCAGATCTGAGGACGCCGCTGCTGTCTCCGAACCCGCAACTGGACGCCTCCTTGAAGCGGATTGAGGAACTGGAGCAGCTCAATGCGAAGCTCAAAAAGAGACTCGAAGATGCCGAGAAGCTTCTCGAAGAAGTAATCGAGGAAGAGAATGGGAAACATGAATCGTTGCAAGAGGAGAACCGACTTCTCAAGAAACGTATCAGAGAAAATCGGGAGCATTTCACTCTCATGTTGGATCAGGGCTCGCTGTCGTCCAGTCCTCGCACCGAGTTCCAGACCCCTCAGAGGAAATCGCAGCCTAGATATCCCGACAGTGCTCGCTCCCACGGCAACCACGATGCATTTGCAACCTTGCTAGCGGCCGATCGCGTCTTGAACGGAGAGTCTGCCAACGTTTCTCCCCCATCTGCTCGTGACCGTCTGCCCAGGCAAAGCCACGGTGGTGGTCATGTCCGGGGATCCCACTCTATGTCCTCCCTTCCTGCCACCCCTCAGCGCTCTAGGGACGTTCCTGAGGTCCAGTACGTCACTCCAGGCAGCCGATCCCAGGAGAAGATCGTCCCCTCCACCCCTGAGCGTGAGCAGCCCTACTCAGAACGGGACCGCCATGACCGAGACAGTACGATTTCTGCGTCTGATGGAGAGGAAGCGGTTACCGACGAAGACGTGCCGGCCTCTCAAGCTAGTTCTCTAGCCACCAACATGCTTCTTCGCTTCCCTGGAAGCAGCCAGGAGGCGTCGTCACCTGCTCGCAACGTTGGAAAATCCAACAACCTTGTTCAGACGAAGTTGTTTGGTCAGGTCAAGAAGGCGGGTGTCGAGCGGCCCAGTTCGATGAAACGCAAAGGAGTCTTTGAAGACGATGAGGGTTCCGTGGCGAAGAAGTCCAAGGAATCTGACCGCGTCGGCCTGGGCATCAACGCCTGGAAGGTATCTTCTGGATAGAAGATGCGAGTCTGCTTAGACTACCTGGCTTCTACCCGGATTCTGTGTATCCTATTTCTCTTTTTTTTTCGACCTGCACCTTTCTTTGGTACAAATTGTTATGTTATGAGTGACGACGAACATATGCGCTTTTATGGGATTTCAAGGGGTCTTATTTGGGATTCTTCATTGATGTCTTCTGGAAGATTTTTCTATTCGCTTTTCAAGGCGTTGGCTGGGTTTGGTGTGGCCTTTATGGGTGCTGCATGAGCTACTTCTGATCCTGTCTCCTCGTTTGAGGTTGTCTTGCACAGAGAGGCTTCTGGGTTTGCTACGTCTGTTGCCTGCGTGAGGATGGCTGTTGCCCGCAGGTTGTTGTTCGAGTGTTAGATAGCTTAGTCTGCAGAATGAAACTGCGATTGCACAGAGAAGTCCTTCTTTTCTCTTTTAACGTTCGTATGTGAGAATTGTGGTACGTAGAAAAGTGCTGATACAATGTAATTTCTGATCTCCAATTAAGTCGAATGATACGATCACCTACCTACCAAAAGTACTGTACTGACATGGCGGGATGACGACGTAGCATCGCTCCAAGAGCCACCACCGTAATCTTTCCATTTCTTAACACAGAACAAAAGAATGAGCAATTCAATTATTAACAATTTAATTAACAACTTAATCGTACGTGCAATTGCAGCGATGAAACTGATGAAGTTGAGAGATCCGCGGCTAGGTGACTCGGAAAGCGCTTCCGCCGCCGAATCGGGCTTAGCTCCCTTAGGGCTCGCTAAGCGAGAGGGCGCGGGCGGCTCTGCGCGGTTGGCACATTGGGCTCGCCCACGAAAAGGAAAAAGTTCCACCCAATATTGAAAGAGTCTTTTGAGACTCGACCAGCAACCTCCGACGACCACGACCTTGAAAGCAGCCCGAGACTTGATCTCCATCCGGCACAATGGTGCGTTTTTCTCCCACCCCTTTCTGCCGTCGACTTTGATCGTCGGCCGTCAGACGAAATGGCTGTTCCATTTCTGGCTGCAATTCCTCCGGATGGCAGACTGACTAGTGTGATAACTATAGGCGATCAAGCACAACAACGCGATCCCTAACAACCGTGAGTGAACCCGATTCGCTTTTTGCAGGTGTTGATGATATGGTGGAATGCGACCAAATGTGAAGAAAGAGGAAGGATATGACATGAAACGCTTTTTCTGGGGAGACATGTGTGTTTGGAGCATTTCTGACGAGATCGGTTTTCTTCAGACTTCCACAAGCACTGGCAGCGTCGTGTGCGCGTGCACTTCGACCAGGTACGCTACGAATTCCTCTGGGAAACATCAGGATTTGGGCGAAGGCGAATTTTCGTGGAATGGCCTTGGTCCAAATCCATACTGTCGAAAATGTGAGCATATGGACTGATCTCGGCATTGGTTGTCTTTATTTAGCCCGGTCGCAAGCACCGCCGTCGTCAGGCTCGTCTCGAGAAGGCTGCCGCTGTCGCTCCTCGTCCAGTCGACAAGCTCCGCCCCATTGTGCGGTGTCCCACCATCAAGTACAACCGCAAAGTTAGGGCTGGTCGTGGCTTCACTCTTCAGGAGCTGAAGGTATTTTTCAACTCCCCTCGACGATTCCCACTCGCCAGAACTATATACTGCGCACATTTCTCCGCTGGAAATTTCGGGTTCTGGACAAAAAGGAGGAAAGCTTTGCATGGATGGAGAGCTTACATTACGAAAACTGTTTAGGAAGCTGGTATCCCCCGCAAGCTCGCTCCGACCATTGGCATTGCGGTCGACCACCGCCGCAAGAATCGTTTCCCAGGAGTCCCTTGCCGCCAATGTCGCCCGTCTGAAGGAGTACAAGGCCCGCCTGATCCTGTTCCCCCGCAAGAGCGGCCAGTTCAAGAAGCTGGATTCGTCCCCTGAGGAGGTCAAGGCTGCCAAGGAGGCTTTCGCTGCCGAGGGCAAGGTTGAGGGATACGCCACCCGGGTACAGGCCACGCTGCCTATCAAGAACATCACTCGTGAGGAGGCCATCACTGAGATCAAGCGTGACGAGATGCCCGAGGGCGAGAAGGCCGCCTACCGGCGGTTGCGCGAGGCCCGAAGCGAGGCTCGTCTGGTCGGTGTCCGGGAGAAGAGAGCCAAGGCCAAGGCTGAGGAGGAATCTGCCAAGAAATAGATATCATCCACAACAATATGATAATGTTATGATATCTTCTCTTCTGTTTCAGTTCATGAAGAAAATTTTTCTCTACCTGTCACTCGGCCACCACGTTACTAACGAGACGAGGTTGTGGTTGTATTAAAAAAGAGTACCTAGCTAGGGTCTTGGTCCGTGGTGTCACTGGTATGTGGTGTACGGTGCGGCTGTGAAATGACGCACTTCTCTTTTCCTTTACTACTTCTCTTATGTCATGTCTCTTAAAAAGCGCAATATCAAATGGAAAGAAAAAATGGTCTGGTCTGGTCTGGTCCCTCATCTCGAAACGTCTTCAGTCCATAGAGAGGAGATATCAGGTATGGTATGCTATGGTATGTATACCCTATGAGGTATTCAACAAAATCTAGAATACGAGAGATTTCTGTCCAATGGATATGGCACTCAAGGTAACTCACTCATTTTTCTCTTTCATACGCGTTACGTACTTCCTATCACTAAAAACGAAGGGATAATGTTGAGAAGATGCTCGATATTGGCTGACCAGCCAAGAAGTCATTTTATTCATCTAGCCCATCCAATTCGCTACTATTATTGCTTGCCTGTACCATTACTCTTCGCCGTAAGGACATCAATCCCAAACAAGACACCCATAACACCTTCGGTCGCTTTCACGATGGCCTCTGCTTCTGGGCCATCCCCATTGCTTGTATCATCCCCTTTTCTTCTCCTTCCCTCCTTGAGCAGGTTGCGAAACAGCTTCTTCACATCCCGCTCTACCTTGAGCCTTTTGGTGTCCGCAAGGTCAGGGATCGAGATGCTGATCTCAGGCTTCAATTGCGGCTCGCCGGTCCATTCGTCCAGGATCAACGGACAGGAGAGAAGGAGTTTTGATTCTCGCTTTTTGGCGCCGTAAGAAAAGACCATCGTTGTCCGCTCGAGGTGTGGGACTATCGCCCGGAGATCGGATTTCCTCAGCGGTTTTCTCATCTCCTCGTCGACGCTGCTGCCCATGTCATCAACTCTGGCCCCCGCGATGCCACCTGCGACCAAGGCGTCATGCTTCCTTTTCAATTTCGCCCAGATCCTTGCACGGCAGACAGAAGCCTCCCAGTATCGGCAAATTCCCCAGCAGAGACCAGAGATATCCAGCTGTAGTAGTGGGTTTGCCAAGCGAGACTTGATCCAACCATGCAGGGCTGATGGGATCTTCGAAGACTGAGCAGAATGGTCATTCGATATCGATATCGACGTCACACATTGCGACTCCAAATTCGTCTTAAAGGTCAGAGGTATCTTGTATAGATGCCGAGGAAAAGGAGAAGGCGCTGAGAGAGTTATATCATGCGTTTCTGCCAAGGTTGGTTCGGCGTCCGATGACGCGGAGATCTTTGTAGAGTATGTTAGATTTAATGGAGCAAAAACGGTGAGATAAGGTGTTGGGTCCGCAAGTTCCTTAAGAGCAAACGGATTCGTCGGATCAGGAGATGTCGGACGCGGTTTCTCAGGCACGGCCTTTGCTGCGAAAGGGAGAAGTGAAGAAATGACAGACGATAGTGGTGGAGGATCTGGAGGCGCCAGCGCAGAGGGCGGCGCGCACGACGGGTTCGACGTCGTCAACAGAGAACTATTTTCTTGGGTTAGTAAGAGTATCCTCATAAAAGTGACTTCATAGAGTCGTGCAAAAATAATACTAACATGAGATTCCTAACAGCATCTGCGTCGGGCTCTGGACCGTCAAATGGTCGTTCAGTCCGCTGTGCCCAACTTTCCAATTGCACGACTTCGGCCTTGAGGCGTTCAAGTTGTGCTGCGAGCTCGTCTCTTTGTTTTTGCTTCTGCCGCACCTCCTCTGGTGTATCATCTTGGCTTTTGTTGTCTTCTGGTGACAGCTCCACATGGCCTAGTCTGAGCGTGCTTGGTCGCAATCCCTCTCTTCGATTTTTGCGCTTCTCATAATGAGCGCTTGGACTGCTCAGCAGCCCCCTTGGTCGTTCAGGCCGTTTTTCCAGGCCTAGTTCTGTCGGTGTTGGAGGCAGATCCGGCTCGCCATCTTCTTGCAGCAACGAAGACGCTGACGGATTGCGAGTTTCGGTCTCACGCGTCGCGCTGTCCAATTCAGCCGCCAATTGCTCATCAGGACTATTCCTACGAACAGGAGTTGACACATTCTGCTCTTGCGTCCTCCGGGCGGCATCAGTCTCTGCATCTGGGACTTCGATCCTCCGAGAGACTCTGCGCGGTGGTGCAGCAAAGGCTTGGATCGTGCCTGACCTTCTCCGTGGAGAGAGAATGGAAAAGCCAGGGCTCCCAGCGGCAGTAAGGGAAGGTCTCAGGGCCTTCCTGTCCCGCAGTCCAAATACTCTCTCCTCCGTCTGGTTCGAGGGTCGCTGGGGGCTCCTCGACGGCGACCGGTTGAGGGCATGCGCTAAGACCTCCGGATGTGATCGAGCCATGCTTGCCCTTGTCGGCGACTGAAATGACGTGCGATGAGTGACTGCTGGTCGCGCATCCTGGGTGCTGCTGTCATCTTGCGTTGTTTCCGGCGTGTCAATCGGAACAGCAGTGGTCGGACTCGTCTTGCGCCGTTTGGCAGGTGATGCTGACATTGGACAGGAATCGCATACAGGAGTATAATCCAAACATGAAAATATAGAAACCTAAGCCAAATCGGCACCAACTGGCTCCGTACTGGTGGATGCGCTACCTTCATCGAGCGCGTGTTGTCTGGCGGAGAGTAGTAAATACAGACAAAAGGCGGTGTTTGCAGTGTTTGCAGCATGACATAACTCGACTTCCGCGGCACTCCATTCGGCGATTCCCTCTATCATGATAATCTCCTCGTTTCCGATTTCATCTCTGGAGGATGGAGCCTTCCGCCGTGAGAGCAACGCCACGCTCTCTTCCACGGTCGCTGTGTGCATTCTGTTGGAATCGCTATGTCTTCAGATCGAAGTTTCGGCCTCTGCGGGGGTCGCCACACCCCTCCTCCGGATCATCCAGCTTCTTCACAACGAGTTCCCGTCGTGTTGCGACGACGACCACGCCTCTCGGCAAGGATGAGGACCCCGCAATAGGATTAGATCCTCCGCAGGCCTATCCATTGTCTGGCTATTATTCGGACCTTCTGTCCGCGCGTTTTCCAGGCGCCGGTCGTGCTCGTGCTACCAGGAAGGTCGCCCCTCAAGAGCAAGACCAGCCACATCCGACTCCAGCCTCAACGACCGAACCGCAGTCTCCGGAGGATAAGATGTCAATCGTCTTCGGCTCTCGTCTTGCTGGTCCGGGCTACCATAACCCGTCGACGATGCCTCCAGAATCGACCTGGAAGACGATCAATGGCGTCGCCATTCCTCCCCGACCCGTCGAACCGGATAATTGCTGCATGAGCGGCTGCGCCCACTGTGTCTGGGATGATTACCGGGACGAGATGGAAGCCTGGGCTGCGCGGGTTCAGGAAGCGCAGGCCAAAGCGGCGGAGTCCCGCCCCAGTCCGGACATGCGTCAAAGCCCTCGGCCTGAAGTACACAGTGCCAGTATGAGCATGGATGATGACGGAGGGGGCAGTGAAACGAACTGGTCAATGCCTTCTCCGGCGGGCGACATTGACGACGACCTCTTCGCCGGTATCCCTGTGGGCATTAGAGAATTCATGAAGACGGAGAAGAAATTGCGCGAGAAGCACCGCAAAGAAAGAGAAAAGAGCCAGGCGTGACTTGTTGTCTGTTTCCTCTCATAGAGCTCTCGCCTTTATTGCACAGACTCATTATTCATAGATATTCCTGTATTTATACCCCTGGCTGGTTATTTTCCCTGTTTCTGGGCGCAGCGTCTACAATGGTTAGACGGGAAATAAAAAGAAAAGGAGACGCACTGTATATATGGCATGTACTGACGGTTCATGACTGCTCATAGATATCTAGAATTGGAATGTATGTACATATGATTGACATGCATGATAGGTTGAGAAATTCAACGATCGCATGGAACAAGAACAGCATGAAAATGCTCTGCTCATTCCATTCCATTCTATATTATCTTATCGTCGTCACGTAGATATAAGACTAACACATAAATGTAAATCTCAAGGACTGACTAGACAGTGTCAGTCGTTTCGATGAATTGTCTCACTTGTTTGCATTGAGGCGGAAGCAGCCTTCTTCATCAGCTCCTGCAGCCTGGCTTTGCGGGTTTCGGAAAGAGTTTCGGGCTGTTGCGAATTGAAAGTCAGCTTCAGAACCAAAAAAATAGGTGATGGGTATACACACATCGTTGCTTAACAGTTCCTTGACAAGGACGATCACGTTGTCCCGATCCTTGCTCTTCTGCAGCTTTTCAGCCTCTGGCGCCGAAGCAGGAATCTCGACCGTGAGACTGTCCTCTAACAGCTGATACACCTCCATGTTTTGCAGACAGTCAACAACAGCCAACGATCCCTTTGGACTGGACGCCATCAGAGCCAACGCGAACCATCCCTCGCTTCGGACGACGGGCCACTCTGTCTGCGTGATCATGGCACCAAGTGGACGGGCAATACCCTCATGCAGACTGAACAGGCGCTCGAGCAGGGCTTGTGCTTCATCATCTCCCTCCCGCGCGCGAGAGGTGACGGTGCGACAGATCGATGCAATAGTGCGTCCGATTTCAGTTTTAATCGGGGCTGCGTCCGTCTTGCTAAAGAGCGAGAGCAAGAGCGACAGATAGGTCCGTGCATTAGCTGGAGAGTCTGGGTCAGACGAAAGAGAGATAAGAAGTCGCGAGATGTTTTCGAAAGAAGACGTTATGACCTGGCGGGTGAGGCTGGCAGCGGCGAATTGCACTTGGGGGACAGTATCAAATGTCCAGAGACGAGACACAGCCGGTATGATTCCAGCATCGCCTAGATGCTGTCGATTCTCTCCAGCAATGGCCAGATTCTTCAGGAATCCTAGCGCAGAATGGAGGACGCTGCCCCGGGCATCGGTCTTCAGCAAGGCTATCAACTGTTTGTGGATCTCTAAGCGCTCGACCATGAACTTGCACACCTCATCCGACCTTGCCAAGTTCCCCAGCATGACGCAGGCACATATCTGTAATTGGTCTTCAGCACCCTCGAGCCACGCTCTTAGAGTATTCGACAGCGGAGAGTCAAGCGGGTAAGTATCGGCAAACTGCGGTAGTGCAGATAGGTCTGATAATGCTTGGTTCAGCTTCAACCGCAATTGAGACAATAATTGCACGTCTTCGCTCGACGATTGGTCCGCGTCAGTTGCATACGAGTGACGGAGAACAGAAAGCAACTGTTCCACCAGTCTATGTCGTATACATGCATTTTGAAACCGTTCATTTCGCAGGTATGCGACAAGGCAGTTAACGAGACAAGCAAACTGCGCAAAAGTGGTGGTTTTGTCGACAGCCAGATTCATCAGCAGGACGATGGTTCCATCAGGGGACGCTTCGATTCCTTCCTCTGTTCACGTCAGAAAAAAAAACGGACTACAAAATGATTAATAGGTCCTACCATGTTCCGATGCCATCTCGACCAATTCATAGGCATAATTGAGCAAGGAGTTTCCCTCAATTGCTCCCTCGCTGATGAGCTTGAGCAATATATACCCAATTCGGTTTCCTGAGACCTGAGATTGAGCTGGCTCTACTATCGGTCAGCCGGGGTTCATCGAGACGACTACAAGAAATCATTACCAAAATCCGCACATATATTATAAAGAACGGGAATTGCAACATGAACGAGTGCAGGGTTGAGAAGGAGACGTATAATAGGAAGAGTGTAATTGTTGGTTATAACGATCTGTCGGTTTTCGTCTATATCCCGGTTAATACCGCCGCAGTCGCGAATGGAGAGCAAAAACACAGGGGCACACACCTGTATCTGCGCAAGAATTTCCAATCAACCTTAATGAATGAAACAAGATATCGTCATCAATCTTCTCCTTCGACGCAACAACCCGGAGGAAGAAGTCCAATATACCCGCCTGGCCAAAGGGAGCCCGCCACGATGCTAATGAGACTGTCAGCGTTCAATTCAATTCGTGGTACAGCGAAGATATATCTCACGATCTCGACTGCCGTTTGCGAGAGCCTCCGCCGCTTGGGCCATGTAATGAGATCTACTTTGCCAAAGCTTGTCCAGGGTGGAAGAGACCCCTTCCAAAGCCTTCAGCTTGCGCTGCCCTCGCCGAGAATCGGCATCTGCCTGCTCGAGAGAGGATACAAGCTCCTGGACATCAAAGTTTCCTTCGTTCTCTTCAGTCTTGAGGAGAACATCCTGTAAGGCGCGAAACATCTTGTCTTGCTCTTCGGGTTGCAAACTGAGCTGACCTCTCTCAGGGGCAGACGGGGCTGAGTCTGTGAGCTCAGACAAGATCGTCTTCACTGCAGGAAACTCAAGTTCTTTGCTTGGTTGGATATGCGTCTCTGCAGTCTCTGTGATAGAACTGCAACCGCTGGATATCGGTGCGGGCTCTGAGGCCCCAGATTTATCATTTTCATCATGCTGAGAAGCCATTTTGAACAGATATCAGATTATCGAAAATAGAAAGCTGATGCCTAAGCTAGATGCTCCTGCCTGCTCAAAGCACTGAACGTTTCTTGACACAGTAATCCTCTCCACCAGAAGAGGCCTTCTAGATCGCCTGGATAGGCAGGAAAGATGTCTTTGGCGCGATAAGGACCAACTGGAGCCTGGTGGTCCCACCTCTCAGAAGAGTACTTATTTCAGAAATAGGCAATGTTCTCTCTTCTTCCTCCTCACTTGGCCGGCGCCACCAGACCAGGCAGATGAGAGCCTAGATGGTGAAATAGACCCTCTTGGTCAAGAAACGAATACTTGGCGGATGCTGATGCCCGATGGGTGTATAGTAATTTAGAACCATTTATCCGTGTCTTTGGTTTCTTGGCTTGAATGCCGGGAAACGGACCTGTAAAATAAAGAGCTTCCAAGCAAGCAACAAAAATAAATAAGCCGTATATTTCGAAATAGCCAGCTAGCAATAATGCTGTCTGTCTGAAGAGTGTACTGCAGAAATCCGTTTTAGTCGCCGTGTTGCACTTTTTAGTATGAAGTCCGCAAGCTGGACAGAATGCCCAACTGCCATAGGCCAGCAGCCAGTCTTAGTCCCCGAACTAGACGCCGCCTGCCTAAACGGTCTTGAAGCCTAGAACCAGGGCTCGGGCACGTGGACGCGCTCGATCGAAATGAATAAAAAACAACAATAGCAGTAACAATTATAATTTAGGCAGACACAGGAGTAAGCAATGGTACGGAGTATAGAATTTCCATTTAGAATGAATAGGGACCGGCATGATGGGTGATTGACATTCCTGGAAGCTAACAACTCCACTACTGTAAACTTCGATAGCTCTACGGCAGCCACTGCGGCCAGGAGATGCAGTATTGCTGCACCGCAAACGCAGCTGTCTGTCCTTTTGGTCGATGCTAACCTGCTCCACCGCCGCATTGTCCTGCGCTTTTCTTTCTTAAGAATTGCTCTGTGCTGCCTGGCAACTGCATGATACATCCTATCTGTACTATTTGAATCCCGTGCTATTGTTCTGTGGGCGCCGCAACGACCCCTTGGAGAAATTGCCGCCATCATGACGCGCGCACAGCAGACCGTGTCGGTTCTCCTGCTAGTCTCCTCAGTATGTCAAGACGCATGCATCCACAATCTGTGCCTTGTTTGCATGCTAGCAAATGGATGGCTAACATGATCCTGCGCTTTTGACAGCTCTATTTGGCTCTCTACCTCGGCCTTGTACCCTTGAATGAGACCATCCAGACCGAGATCGTCCCTGTTGTACGTCTATACCATTCTCTGCCCCGTTCACCCGTTCACATGCTTTCTTGATACCATCCATTCGCTCTTCTTTTTTTTTATTCTCTGAAATAATAGGAGGACATTTTACCGCCTTTATTTAAGTAGAGTGTTAACAAAACTTCTTATGCGACTACTTCACAGCTCCCCTTCTACGCTCTCATCTCCTTCGCCTGCTTCCTCCTCGCCCGGTTAGGTTACATGATCTTGACCTTCAACGATGTCCCCGAGGCTCACGAGTCTCTGCAACGAGAGATCGAGACGGCGAAAGCGGAGCTACGCCGCGCCAATATCGATGTGGACTAAACGGTAGTAGATGTATTCCTTTGTGATGGGAGGACGCGTTTTCTTGGTCATGGAATTTTTCTTACTTGCTTGCTTGCTTTCGCCTGTGGCTCAACCGGTGGTGAGCTGGTTCAAGTGGGATACAAATAAGGACATCCGGAATTTTAGGGATAGAGGACTGTCCCGTGTATAGATAATCATCCAGCGAGCTTTTTTTTTTGTTTCTATCGTTATGTCCTTTTTGTGAGTGATGAGATTTTTTTTTTTCAGTGCTAAGTTGCTATACAAATAAAACCTGTCTAGATACCTGGTAATAAGAATCATATACTATCTCCACCTTTTGATCAAAATATAGAGATCAGACCATACCAAGACAAACTTCTTGTCTTCCTGTGCAAGCACAAGCAGTCCCACATGGTCTGGTCCAGACAATATGAACCATGAAAGGGTTATGTATGTACTTCTTTCTTCTTTAGCTTCACGCCACGCTTCCACGCCTCCGAGGCCAGTAATCTAAAAATCGAGACACCAACAACACCAAAAATGTCCATTAGAGGATGGGAATGCATAACAAAACCAAGAAAATATGAACTTTTTTATGTTCTCACACGAACGCCGAGCGTAAAACGTGCAAAATTGTTGACATAATGCATGATGAGAATTTCAGAGACAATAATTGGAGAAAAAAAATAGCATGTGCAGCGAATTATGTAGGTACGTATGTCTGCGAGGAGCAAATCAGATCAGAGGGTGCTCCTTGGCCAGGCGATCATGTTCATCAATGTCCCTATCCGATGACATCAGTTAGTCGATCCAGCCAGAGGGTATTCAGGACTGAAACGTACGTTGCTTCCCAAGGATAGCAGATCCAGACGTCTCCCGTCGTGACGGCCGCGTGATACCGGCCTGCTTGCAGCATCTCCTCGGGCAATTTGCCCTTCTTCGACTTGTCCTTGTTCTTCATAGATGCAGTTAGCATCGAGACTAGATGCCGTAGCTGGCGCAGGTACTCACATGCAGCACGAAAATGTAGAATGTAGTCTTCTCTCCCTCCCGGCCCAGGTTCTTCTGGGCAAGCTGAACGTCCTTCTCCAGTTCACGAACGGCATATTCCAGCGTGGTTCGCGTGTCATCCACTTCGTCGACAATCAGGACATTCTTGCCAATCAGGTTGGCCATTTCAAGAGAGCTCAGATCGAGCCATTGTGTCCGGGTAACCTTAGTGCCGGGCTTCTCCTCGGGGCCGTCCGTCCCCAGGCTCTCGTACAGGGAGAGCCCAATGGCCTGGATGGGGATGTTGGGTTCACCGGGGAGTTTCAGGAAGGATCTGGACAACCCAAACATTAGCCTCCCCAGTGTGTTCGCGCCGGAAATATCGACCGATGCTGAGAAGGTATCTGATCCTACCGAAGAATGCGAGCCGGAACATAACCGCCACCACCGATTGCGATCATGAGATTGGGGCGGAATTCATTCAGGATCTTCTGGGCAGAGGCCTGGCACAGCTTGTGCACCTGTACAATTCAAGTTGTCAGACAAGGATCCCCAGAAGATTCTATCGCGACTGCGCGAAGTAAAAGACCACGGTCAGAGTAATCTGCGCAACAAACGCACCTGGTTGTAGGTGACATAGACCTTCTCGGGCATCTTGTCCAGCTATGCGAGTATCTGGATCTTAAGGTTCGCAGACACTAGGGAGGCGACGGCGAAGTAAACACGAATGCGACTGTACTCCACAGACTTATCTGTGGTTTTATATCTGCCTTTCCAGTTGGAAAATCGCGCGGAGAAGGCAGAGAAAGAAGCACGACTGGGCTTCACTTGGCCAGGGTATAAAAGAGGGTCGATAACGATGGATCAGATCAAGACACTATTGAAAGACTGTTGGCAAACAAAAAAATTAAAACACTCCCTGTGTTTGTTAAATTTTGGGGCTAGGCATATTTTCACACGACCCATCGCAGCGTACCAGGCACCGCACTAATAATAATACAGTGCTTTTTTTTTTCTTTGCGACGCCGTTGCGCCCCGCGAGCCTCTGCCATAACCCCGCTCTAGGCCTGATCCGGCCCTGCTTAGGGCTCTGGTCGCCCGCGGATCCTTGGCTTCTCGGCGTTCAGAGAAGAGTCCTATTCGCTAGTCCTTGCCGCCCGCCTGTATGGCCACTCACGTCCCACACTGTCCTGGTGCGCTTTACATCGGCCTTGCAACTTGCAGAATAATGTGATCAGAGAGGTGCAGCATTGTCTCAGTCTCAGGCATGTGTAGGAATAATGTAACAAAGAGTCAGTAGTCTGTTTAGATCTGTTATGCTTGGATATTGTTGCTTTGGGAGTGTTGCCCTGATTACCATGCGACAGTCCAGTCTTGGCTGGCTTCTTTCTGGGGCAAAAGACAGGAGGAGCCAGTAAGTTGGTTCTAGTGTATTAAGTAATTATTTATTCGTCCTGGGTCAATCAAGTTGAGATTTTTCAGTATGGGGGATTATGTATTGATTAGATCAGTGGCTACTGTGTCATCGTGGCTGATTGTATTGCACTATGATGTTGTTGCCATTGTTGCATTATTCTATGGACGTCTCGATTGTCGCTGTTAGTAATAGTAAAGGGTCAGTCAATCTGGATATGGGCAGCTGCATGCTTTGTGCTTTATTAGTTGTGATACATTGGGGTTGAATAATTGAGAGTAATGATACAATGACGGTTGTGGCAATATATATATATATAATATAATCCCACAGAACCCCAGTTCAATCATACAGCGAGACATTCTTACATCCAGGATAAAAAGAGCATAAAAAGGAAAACAAAAAAAATACAGACAGACGTTTGCAACTGGAGTTAAATCAAGATGAAAAAAAAATTTCCCTTTTTTTCTGACTCAGCCAAGGCTTTTTGACCTGAGAGCATCCAAGCACGATGTCATAATAAACCTTTGTTCTTACTACAGCCTAAAAACGAATATATATAATAGTGATACCTTCACCCTTTCTTCCTCTGTAGATAGAATTTCGAAATGCTTCCGACTAGATCCCCCTCATCTATCTAGCTATCTGTTCCTCCAATTCTAACAAGACTGCTTTCTTTACGATGGACAAGGTGAACAAGGTCGTCTAATCCTGCATTGCAACTCCAATCAAGACACGAGGGAGATGAAATGGAGTTAATTTCTTAGTGTTGATTTGTGCGCTGAGGACGAGGATGCAGATGCTACGAGAAGACCCCAGGTATACAGAGCTAGTGCTTGATGAAGAAATTTGGGATATTTTTTTTCTCACCCTCAGATTAC
The DNA here is from genome assembly GCF_000968595.1 of Rasamsonia emersonii CBS 393.64. Taxonomy (NCBI): domain Eukaryota; kingdom Fungi; phylum Ascomycota; class Eurotiomycetes; order Eurotiales; family Trichocomaceae; genus Rasamsonia; species Rasamsonia emersonii. The sequence goes on from NW_013563197.1 coordinate 122,150, forward strand.
TTTCATATGTTATACCATGTTCAAGATGCTAAACATGCAAATGCGCTGGACTCCTTAATCCATCCCAAAACGCCCCAATATGCCCGCTTGAATGCAAATGGAAATGAACATCACACAAGGCGAGACCCCTCCTGAGGGGCATCAGGTTTGATTTCCTTGATTCGAAATCCACCCTCATCCTTGTCTTCACCCTTCTGAGGCCACAGTATATGCCGTAATCTAATGGCGCGAATCATCATGTAAACGACAAAGAAATACATCAATATCAACAGGATCGTCATGACTAGTCCTATAATCTCGATAGGTTTGCAGGAATACGCTTTACCAATCGCGAACGTCGCCGTAATCAGCGCAGTGTTAGGGAACACAAACGAGAACCAAGCCATGGAGAAAATCATACGGCCTTGGCCAATAGCGAAGAGGTGTGCGAACGTGGCAATGAAAAAGAAGAATATTGCTAGCCTGTTTGAAACCCGATTAGCAATGACGAGGTTGTGCACATATTGGAGTTCCCTGCAACGTACCCCCATAACCAGAGACAAGCAAAATTCGCAATGACTCGCACAATCATCGCTGCCTGCGCTCCATTCCCCATGAAATCTGGCGGAAAAGCCCTTTCCGCGTTAATGGCCATGTTTACGACCGCAGCAACGGTGAAGGCGCTTGGTCCAACAGACACGAACATGCCAGGTCGAATGTTCTCCTTCGGGAGTTTCTGGGTCATCAATCGGTAGATGAAGGCAGAATAGACCATCAAGGACACCAGAAATCCAACTCCCTGAATGGTGAAGCCTCCAATAATTATAGTAAGAGACTCGGAAGGGTTCAGGTGAGCACTCAAGACTCCCGCGTGGGGCCCGATGATCAGCATCGGGTAGGCCGGAAAGATCCAAATCGGCGTCATCTGGGCGATTGTGAAGGTTTGCGTCGACCACCTGAATCTGTCAGATCACGCCAACGTTTTCTCGTCTGATGGGTTAACTTACAGTAGAAGGTATATACTGGCAGAAAGGACAACAGCAAGCGTGGCATCAAACCAGAATAGCACATGCACGGCCTGGACAAGCCAAGGCCCTGTCTTGCCCGGTCCATACTGGGAGATGTTGATCAGAATGGTCCCAAATGAGACCACTGTAGCAGGGACGAAAAGTGACTCCGTGGGATGAAGAAACGAAGCCTTGAACGTGTAAGGAAAGAAATAGAATCTCATAATCAAACAGGCCCAGATACAGAGATACAAAACGATGTTGAGTAAAAATACGACGACACCGATGGTCTCGAGACCGCGGAATCGGTAAGGGCTAGGAACTGTGGAAGAGTCGTTAAAGCGAATCCGACAATATCCAAGGAAAGAAGATTTGCGTACTGTTATAGAGCACATTGGCAATTCCTCCCGTTGCCATGGTCAGCGTGAAGTAAGCCCAAGTGAAGTGACGGATGCGCTGCTTCCAGCTGAGGTTTTCAGGTTCCTCTTCCTCCGGTTTAGGAGGAATTCCATGATGAGAGTTGCCATCATCAGTGCTTGCGTTTTCTATAACCCTCGACCGGATTGACCGGAAGGTCGGGTCATTGATCGTATTCAACGCAGTCGCATGTGCCTCCCCGATGCTCCGGACGCGAGTGGCATGCAGTTCATCACAGAGTGATAGGAAGCGTTCTGTATCTTCAATAGTAGGGGTGCGGTATCCATCTTCTCCAGGTCTTCTTAGATGCCTGGGAACTTCCTCTGCATCGGCCATGTCGCTCTCTTGAATTCCAGCGGATGACCATTGCGCTGCTCTGCGATCAGAGGCGTGAGAGCATCTGCCAGCAGATTTTCAGCTGAATTCAAAATCATATAAAATCATATACGAAAAGAAGACAAGAAGAAAAAAAAAGGACTCCAAGTAGTAGAGGACGACACACGTCTGGAGCTTTGAACCCCACTCATCTTTTCTTTTTTTAATTTAGTAGCACTTGCGTGTCGAATAAATTCGGCAGCACCGGCGCTGATCTACGGAAACCATGCCGGGCTGCGGAGAAGACAGAAATTTGCCATTGATCATTGGCGAACTTGCTTTCTATATGGTCGCTGATAAGCTCTCGGACCGAGACCAGTATTTCCTCATGCTGAATTGATTTAAACAGCAGAAGTAGTAGGGAAGAAGAGGGAAATACAATTACTTGTCTACCGTTCTACGCCGGGCCACCACAAAATTTCGGACCATTCTACGACTCAAATTGGTACCTTCAATGCCAAATCTCACAATTATCATATGATAGCATGTGTATACTTGTTTTATAGTTCAATAGAAAACTTGCGGAGTATTAGCTTGTAGTATTGCGATTCTAAGCTAGGAGTAATTTTGTCTCCTAGAATTACAATTGTCTTCACTCTATATGGTCTCAACCACAAATTGGGAAACTAGATAGCCTCTGTATTAGGTCCATTGGGTTTCATTTATCTGGATCGGTATTTTTGGAATTATAGTTCTCTAATAAACTTGAGTTGATGGTGTTTATGATGTCAAGGGCCTGTAGGCAACTTGAATAGGAATACCTAAAAGATCGAAGTATATTATCGATATTAATGCCTCCAACAGTGATATTGACGGTAAACCATGGTTAATCAACATCACACGTTTTGGTGAGAAGTTTGAAAGTGGTGCCTGGACTACGTCATTTTACGTTCGCGTGTGCCGAGGAAAGAAGGATCGGCAGGGAGCTTTCACGGGATCGTCGGCAGCAACGTTTGATCCGCGGACATTTTAGAACTGTCACAATCGCAATTGCCTAGGTACAACTAGGTAATATTGGCTGTTGTTATTTCTTTAAAAAATACTAATACAAACAGAATAATGGTTGCAGCAGTGGACAATCGCAAATCCGTTCTCATCACCGGGTAAGTTTCGCTGCTACTTCGATTTCACGGTTGAACTTGATGAATTACCATCTCTGTATTAAATACTTGACTTATTATTACATCGCAAATACCCCAGCGCTTGCTGACTCTTAACTATAGCTGCTCCCCCGGCGGAATTGGGAACGCGCTCGCGCGAGAATTCCACCGAAATGGGTTGCGGGTATTTGCGACTGCCAGGAGCAGTAAGCATATCGAAGATCTGGAAGCGCTGGGAATCGAAACGCTCAGTCTGGTCGTGGACGATGAGGAGAGCATCAAGGAATGTTACGCCGAGGTGGAGAGAAGGATAGGGGACAAAGGCTTGGACTATTTGGTTAACAATGCGTAAGTATGGTCTTGTTTTGATGCCAATTAATATATTTATAGAGAGTTAATGAGAGCCATAAGAACTTGAGATTTGTTCCCAGCTGATGCATTGTTTTTAGTGGTCGAAGTACGGTCCTCTCCCTAAGCACATAGAATGACAAGCATGTTAAAGCAATGGAGAATAGACCACACTGTGCCTGCGATGGACGTCGACATTGCCGAGGCCCGTCAAACATTCGAGACGAACTTCTTCGGTGTCATCCTCATGTGCCAAACCTTTCTTCCATTGCTTATCAAGGCGCAAGGTACTATCGTCCAGATCGGATCAGTAGCTGGGGTGAGAACCAGAATCAAATCGCTGTTCTACCGTCAATGCGTATTTCCAACCTGGTTATATACTAACATGAATACTATGGAATCCAGATCATTCCCTACGTGTTCGGCTCGGTCTACAACGCCTCCAAGGCGGCATTACACTCTTTCAGTGATACTTTGCGTGTTGAACTTGCCCCATTCGGGTATGTCGTTCTTGTCCATAATCTATCATTCTTCCTGTCCTGACTTTGATCATCACAGAGTCAAAGTTACCACTGTTATCACCGGCGGCGTCCAGTCTCGCATTGCACGGGTGAAGCGGGTGCTGCCCCCGACTTCTCTCTATCGTCCTATTGAAGCTGAGTATAATCGTCGCGTCTCCCACAGCCAGGAGGGAGCAATGCCACATGATGCGTATGCGCGCAGCGTTGTTACACAAGTTTTGTACGGCTCTGCGCCATGGCGGTGGTTGTGGCCCTGGGCTCAGGGCTCGAAGAAGTGGATTTGGGAGGGCAATCGCAGTTGGATCATTAGATTCGTGACTGGAGGATGGCTGTGGTTCGGACTGTTCGATCGCGTGTTCACGAACATGTTCAATTTATGGAAGTTGAGAGGAACATGGGGTGGATGGAAACGGTGAATCCAAGTTGCGCTTTGCTTTTCTTTTTTTTTGTTCGTCTATTTGACTGAGGGCTCAATTAGTCTGTTGTGTCTCTGTATGACTACGATAATCAACTGTTGCAAACTATAGAGTGGTTCGATCCTAGAGTTCTCGCAAAGTACCGAAATGCTACCCGTCGCAGGTTGTGTCCCTTAGATTGAAGCTCGCGTAGTCGCGTTTGGATATTTCGCTTGATGGACCAGTACCTACAATAATGTTTAGTAACTGTAAAAAATGACGATGGCAGTCTTGAGACTCAATTACCTCTATACCGTGGTTGAGCCTTGCGGAAAAACGTTTAAAGAGCGCGGGCTAAAATTAAAAAAGCCACGATGCAGCTGCCGCCCCGTCAGGTGACGCCCAGGCACTTGACCAAGACGGATTATCCCGACAGCTTGTCCCAGATCCGAGGTTGTCTTGACGTCTGTCGAGAAAAGAAATCTCTCATCCCTCATCTCTCCGCTCATTCTGCCTAGTACGATACTCTGTTTGGGGTAGTCCTCATATCTGATTCCACCTTCGAGCATTCAAGATGTTCAAGCTTGCTCGCAGCACGCCGATTGCGACGGCTCTCAGAGCGGCAACAGTGAGTTTTTTTTCCGCAGCTGAGATGCGCGCTTTTTTTTCAATAGCATAGCTGTCGCAGAAAAGCGACAGAAATTTGGCTGACTGAGTTGTTGTGGTTTTTCTCCTTGTAGGAGTCGTCGGTGCAGAGCAGATTAGCTCAGCAGCAGAGGAGGAATCTCTCTGTCCATGAATATCTCTCTGCGAGACTGCTCAAGTCGGTAAGTCAGTTGTCTAGAAGTTGGCGAAGAAGAAAACAACTGTTCATGGACTGACGATGGGAATCGATAGTACGGCGTCGGTGTGCCCAAGGGCGAGGTCGCCCGCACAGCGGACGAAGCAGAGGCTGTTGCGAAGCAGATTGGTATGTCGCATAGACGAGACAACATATCCTTTATAGAATGCTGAAGCCCGTATACAGGTGGAGATGATATGGTGATCAAGGCCCAAGTCCTCGCCGGTGGTCGAGGCAAGGGTACTTTCGACAATGGGCTGAAGGGAGGAGTGCGCGTGATTTACTCGTAAGGACCGCCTTCGCTGAACGGCCGTTATTCTTGTATGGTTATTGACGACCGCTATGCAGGCCAACTGAGGCCAAGATGTTCGCATCCCAGATGATCGGACACAAGTTGATCACGAAGCAAACTGGTGCTAAGGGCCGTCTCTGCAACGCTGTTTACATCTGCGAGCGCAAGTTCGCGCGTCGGGAATTCTACCTTGCCATCCTCATGGACCGCCAGACCCAGACGCCTGTGATTGTGTCCTCTTCCCAGGGTGGTATGGACATTGAGACTGTCGCGAAGGAGACTCCTGAGGCGATTCGGACCACCCCGATCGACATCAAGGTCGGAGTCACGGATGAAATCGCGCGCAACATTGCTACGGAGCTTGGTTTCTCGGAACAGTGCATCGAAGATGCCAAGACGACCATCCAGAACCTGTACAAGGTTTTCATGGAGAAGGACGCTACCCAGATTGAGATCAACCCTCTGGCTGAGACCTCTGACCACCAGGTCCTTGCCATGGATGCCAAGCTGGGATTCGACGACAACGCCGAGTTCAGACAGCAGGAGGTCTTCTCGTGGAGGGATACGACGCAGGAGGACCCGGACGAGGTCAAGGCTGCTGAGTATGTTGCCAAAGCTCGTCTCATGCAGTCTGAAGTGCTGACTCTTCCTTAGGCACGGGCTGAACTTTATCAAGCTTGACGGTGATATTGGATGCTTGGGTAAGAGCGTCTTTTTTTTTCATGAATTTGTTGTCAACTATCTTTACTAACTGGGATAAAGTCAATGGTGCTGGTCTCGCCATGGCCACCATGGATATCATCAAGCTCAACGGAGGCAACCCTGCGAACTTCCTTGACGTCGGCGGTGGTGCCACCCCTACCGCCATCAAGAGGGCCTTTGAGCTGATCACCAGCGACCCGAAGGTCACTGCGATCTTCGTCAACATCTTCGGAGGTATTGTCCGATGCGATGCTATCGCCCAGGGTCTCATCAACGTTGTGCGCGACATGGGATTGCGCACTCCTGTCATTGCCCGTTTGCAGGGAACCAACATGGAGCAGGCTCGTAAGCTGGTATGATCAACCAATTCTCGAAATCTTTGAATTTTTGATTCTTGGAGCAGGTCATTTACTAACGACTCCACCAGATCGACGAGTCCGGTCTGAAGATCTTCTGTATCGAGGACCTGCAAAGCGCAGCCGAGAAGGCTGTCCAATTCTCGAAGGTGGTTAAGATGGCCCGCGATATCGACGTGGGCGTCGAGTTCACCCTCGGCATCTAAAAATTCTACCTTATCACTGGGACTTAATAATTACGCCGCAGCTTTTATCTGTCTTTACTTTCATCCTTCCCACTTTTTTTTTTCTTTTCCTAGATTCGTCAATGGGGATAAGACTGTCAGGGGAAGAGAGATATGAAGACAGATAGAGGGAGATGCATGCACGTGTGTATGTGTATGAGTGGAAAGAGATGTAGAGAGAGATGCAGACTTGGGGAGGGAGCGTTTCTTTTCTTTCTTATCTCAGGAAAAGAAAAAGAGGAGGATACACTGACAGGGCAAGGCAGACAAGGCAAGCGAGCCGTCTTTGTCTTTTGTCTTCTTTTTACAATACATCTTATAGATAGACTCTGGTGGTGATTTTTCCCTCTCTTTGTATCTCCTTGTGTGAGTTCTTTTTTCTTTCCCTTTTCTTTGGTTTTCTCGATGTACGCTTAATTTTCGAAATGGTTTTTTTTTTCTCTGATTAATGCTATTTGGTTCTCTGATGTCATTTACTCATTATTTATTATTTACTTCTTTTATCTTAAATTGTTCTAGAAAGTAGTCCCCAGTTCTGATTCAACTTTCACTTCTTATCCAATCCCATCATCCATTTACTGCAATCAATGATATGATATGATATGATATGGATAGGAATATGATGCCTGTGAAGTCTTCTCAGTGGACAAATGAAGAAGAGTTACTGATGAGGTTTATTGATGTCTAATCTAATTTGATTTAATCGAATATGCATGAAACTGATGTTGGCGGCTGGCTACCTACCTACCTAGGTAGGTATGTACAGTACAGTACTTAACTAGGCGATTTGCATCATTTCCATTACTAAATAATAGAGGGATTCGCTCCATTCAACTAGATCGTAATCACCGTTGTATACCATTCACTCCTTGCTCCTGCCCCGAGAAGGACTCCAAAGTCTTTGTCCGTCATGCATGTCGAGATCTGGGTCGCAAGACCATACCTCAATGCCGAAACAGTCTAGGATCGCGAAAATGTCGCCATCACTATAAAAGACACAGTAGTTTGGACTAAAACCTTTCCATAATTGTGACTGTAATTTTAATGTCCGGCATGGAGTAGGACTGTCGGGGTCGCAGATCCAAATCTGTAATCCACGGCCTGATTTGTTGACCACGCACATCACGCCGTCAGATGTCATTAACATGCTGTACCTTGTCGCAATACGTGGATACTGACTGGACAAACGTAAAGACATTTCGTCGGTTTCTGGATAATAAAAAAGGAGATCAGGGGGAGGATTGTCGTAGTCCGAGGGAAGTAGGAGAACTGCCGCGGTTTCAGTGATCCCCGGACGAGATTTCCAAAATCCGTATATACGCGATTCCTGATAGCGGCGAGGAAGAGCCAGAGAGGTCGGTGGCTCTTCCAGAGGCGAGATGGTTTTTCCGGCCAGCGAATATCGTACCCGGACTATTTTAGGCGGAAAGGACATATCATCGCTGACCTCGAGGAACAATATGCTGAGGCGATCCTCGCCGGGATGGAACCCCACGATCAGCGGACGCTCCTTGATGCGGACGGATCGGGTAACCCTTGTCTTCAGATCCCATAGTAAAAGATATGGGGTCTCTCCCCTGGTAATGATGGCAACCCTGTCTCTGTCGACGTCGACGAACTGGATAAGGGCAGAAGGCAAGCGGAATGAGACTCTGTTTTCAGTGGATAGTTCCCATATCGTACAAAATCTGTTTTTACAGAAACATGTCAGAGCCTAGATCCACGACATCTTGGAACATTTCGTACGACGTACCCTTCAACGGTGACAACAACAAGGAGGCTCTCTGACAAGCGCACATGAGAAATGGCCCCCCTGCTCTGGGGAACAAATCGACGGATGGATCCTGATTGCAAACAAAGTACTGCTACTCCTAGTGGCTGATCGTCTTCATCCACTTCTGCCCATGCGAGCTGTCCATGACAATGTGCAATTGAGTATATGTCACGATCAGGTGCGCGAAATGGGACTCCATCCAATGAATACACCGATTTTCTATACGGACGACCGAATTCCAGAGCGAATCTGCGTTCAGCATATTCGACAAAGTCGGATTCGCGTACAACTAACCCCGGGCATATGCGATATTTTTGCAGAGCAGCGGTATAAATGGCGTTCGAGGACAGCAGTTCTTTCCAGCGTTTGGAGACCTGCATCAGTTCGTCAGGAGGATGTTGTATATACATGCAATGGAGTGCGGAGGGAGAAGATAGGTACCCTCTGGAAACGCAAGATGTCCCATGGATCCATGTACGTGGCTATTTGAGCCACGAGCTCCAGAGGTAGGGAACCGAGAATATCGCGTTGGAAAGAGAATATCTCTTGGGCGTGAGTCGACATATCGCGCCATTCATTCGGTTGAAGCTGATCCAGAATCCCGCGGTATCTGACAAGAAATTAGCAAGAGCGTCCGGCATTAGTGCAGCAAATCATACACGGTACGTCGAGCTTGAACCGTTTTGAGAGCTTTGAAGGCTTGCACGATGCTTGCAGCGACCTGATCCTCAGGGCCGTCCATTTCGTAGCGAACGAGTTGAACAAGGCTGGCTTTTGCTTTGGCAGCTTTCACAAGCAACCTGCCTTGTATATCCGTCACATTGTGTCGTGGATATCCAGTGCCAGAGCATGAAGTCCGTTCACTCGTTGTTTGTGAGGATATATTTATATTGGGACGGAGTTCTTGTCCGCAAACACCTGACCCAAAGTTTCCGCACCGCTTCTTTGCAGCGTCATTCCGCAGAATTTCCCAGTAGCATTTTATGGGATTATACGACGCATTTATGAATTCTCTGAAATTCCGTCTTTGGAGTTTTCGTTACGAAATTGGTAGTGCTATCTACACAGCTTAATCTGAATACCTGCATAAGAATAGATCTGAAGTCCGTCTAAACAAATCCACCAGCAGTATCATTATATACTATCGACGATATACAACTATCGCGCCTATCGGCTTGTCCAGCAACAGTTACAGGCTCTCCGAACTGCCGCTCCGCCGTGTCGTTCGCCACCTGGTTTGCAGCCTTCTGGAAGCTCTCTCGATCTTCCCTCCCATTGGCAGGTCCGCGTTGCACTGCACCAGCAGCCCCGCGTATGTCTGCCAGAGCAGAGGAGATGAAGCGAACCATGCAGCGAATTGCGCCGAAATCGTGCCCCGGAGCGTTGTGGCAGACAGGGCCCCTGATCCTTCGAGCCAGCCATCGGTAGTTCTGCCCGCCCCGTGTCTCCGAGCGGAGGCCGCAAATGGCAGCAGATCTCGTTCCTGTCGCGCGCTGTTCGTTCCTCAGTCACCACGCAGCGAGCTAACGGAGGATCCACGGCCAGCCTGCCTGCTCCGCTCCACCGCTCCCATCGGATCTCGACTCCATTCGACTCGTCCTGCTCTTGCTTTTCCCCTCTCCAGCCCCGTTTTCTCCCTCCCCCCCGGGACATGCAGCCGCACCTCGCCCTCGTGCAATTTTCTTCGGCTCCCTCTTCGCGTCGTCTAGTCGTCTCCTCGCAGCCCCTGCTTGCGTTCTTGTCGTGCGTGACGCGCATTGAATCGAATTGCGTTGCCCTCTCCGCCGTGTTTCGTCGAGCCAGCGATTGGAGCCGCCATCCGGTCCGAGCGTCGCGTCGGCTCGCTGAAGAAGGCAGAACGCACCTGGCGTCCTATTATTAACATCTCAGCTCCCTGGCCCGTTGTAGCCGCAGCAGGAACAACGACAGCCAGACCAAGCATCCCGCGCGACAGAGATTCTCTTCCTCCCCTCCGCGACCACGCTTGCTGTCCGTCTCACGAGGTCCAACGGCCTTATCGGCAACCCTTCGATTTCCCCGTGCCTGCAGCTCTGATACCCGCGCCACCGCGGCGCCGCAATCGCTCCCCGCAGCTCCCTCGCTCCAACAAGGCCACCTGCAATCAATCTGGTTCGTGCGACGGCGGTTCTTGCATCTCGGTTCTCCTTTTTATAATATATATAGATTTCTCTCTCCAGGGCGATACTGTTGTCGGGACCATTTCATGATGCTGAGAGCTATGGGCCTCGTCCGGTGTTGATCAGCTGCTTGCGGCCCGAGAATCACGTTCGCCGAATCTCCATTGAGGTGAACAGACAAGCTGCAGATCCTTCGTCCATTTTGATTCATACTTCCTTTCGAACGAGGCAGGACCGTTGGCGCTCACCGTCTCGTTCTGCCGAGTCGATATCGTTTCTCGTCCCTTAACGCTTCCAGGTCAGCGATTCGCTGACCTTCTCACTTTCTTCTCCCCAATCGCGCAATGAGCAAAGTGGCAGAGCTCCCATCCAGGAGTCCTTTCTCCGCCACCAGGGACACGTCTGGAAAACATCGACACCTGCCTGTTCTGACCACCATGTCGCCATCCGATCCTTCCCACAGCGACCCAATGGACATCACTCCGACCACGACCGCGGCGACGGCGCCGCCAGCTCAAACCAGTGCCGGCAGCGACTCAAGCAGTGCACAGAACAATAGCACAAACACAAACACGAATGCAAATGCGAATGCGAATGCAAGTGCAAATACAAGTGCAAATTCAAATACAAATGCAAACACAAACGCAAACGCAAACGCAAGCACAAACTCGAATGGTTCTTCAGAAACTCCGAGCGCAAATACCTCGAGTAGTACCTCCGGCCCCAACCAGACAATTGGAGCGGCCGCCGCAGCTCAGCAACCAAAGGTCGTCCAGACAGCCTTTATCCATAAGCTTTACAAGTACGGCTCTCCTTTGGCGCCCATGCTAGGGGTCTATTGCTGACTGATGATCACTGTGATATACAGCATGCTGGAGGACCAGAGCATTCAGCATCTCATATCCTGGTCCAGTTCCAATGAAAGTTTTGTCATGTCTCCAACCTCCGAGTTCTCCAAGGTTCTGGCGTACGTTGGCTTCCTTCACGCTGTGATTCCCGCTCGTCATTCCCCGCTAATGAATGGTGCAGCCAATACTTCAAACACACCAATATTTCCTCCTTTGTGAGGCAATTGAACATGTATGGTTTCCACAAAGGTATGATAGCTCCATTTCACGGCGCAAGAGGATACCTTCTCACGGAGGACCAGTGAGCGATGTTTTCCACACAGGCTCTCCAGACTCGGCGCTATGGGAGTTCAAACACGGAAACGGGAACTTCAAAAGAGGCGACCTCGTAGGTCTCCGAGAGATCAAGAGACGAGCGTCGCGGCATGCTCTGATCCATCGAGACTCCTTCTCGAACCACAAGTCTGGAGCTTCTCAGCCTGGGACGCCGGCGGAGCAAGCCCATGATAACAACTCCGATGTGCGGCTTATGAATCTAGAACACTCCTTGTTTGACATGCACAACCGTTTGGCACGCGTCGAAGAGAACTATTCTATGATGAGCTCGAGGTGTCAGGCGCTGACGGAAAGTCTGATGAAATGCCAGCAGGTGAGCACTGCGTTTGTCTGTTTAGGAGAATGACTTGGCTGACGGAGTTTGCAGTGGATGTACTCGATATCCCACTTCCTCATGGCAATGAATCCGGACCGGGACAGCCCGTTGTATCGAGATGGTGAGATCATTTCCCCTGCATCCGCGACAATGGCCGCTACTAACGGGGTGATCAGTTTGCAACATGCAAAGGGAAATCGAGAGGCAATTGGAGTCCGTCCGCGGTTTCGAGCATCCTCATGAGAGTGTTCGGCAACCGTACTATGCGAACGTGCCCCCTGACCCAGGTCCACCTCTCTCTCCGCGCCAAGTCCCTCAAGACGACAGTCGTCGGCCTTCGATGGTTGATGCTCCCAAAACGAACACGATTCGGCCTCCTGTTCCTCAACCTCAACATCTCTCGGCTTCCCCGAGTCGCTACGGCTCCATCAATGCAGGCAATTCTTCTCCGAATTATAACCGGCTACAGATCCCACCTCAACAGCCTCCAATGCCTCATCCACTTTCGTCTGCTCCGTCTCCTCAGGGTCCTAACCTCGCTCGTCGGCATACGTCAGCCGACATCCGCCAGCATGGATGGGCTCCAACGGGTAGCTCTCCCTTTGCATCTGGAAATACGTCTAGCAACTCGTCAGCCCAATGGCCACCTTCGCCTCATCGAGTGCCCACTTCCAGCGATCAGCACGTTCGAGATGTGCTGGCTCAGTACGAAATCACTGGGTCGAAGCGTCCAAATGATATGTCCCGTCACGCAACTCCGCCGCTGTCATCCGAAGCGCCTCCTTCGTCGACGCTGAATGCAGACAGCGGCTGGTCGGTTGGCGGGCCGAAATTTCCACGGCACGAATCCTCCTTGCCAGCTACGCGACGTTCAAGCATGGCTAGCAATGTCCACTCTCTGCTCAACCCGACTGACACCGCTGAGCGACCGGAGGAGGATGATCCGTTAATACCGGAAGACCGAAAGAGAAAGAGACTGCAATAAAGTTTTTTTTTTTAACAAGGACGTATGGAACAGGCCGGCCTAGATCCGAATATCGCATTGTTTTTTTTTTCCCACTTCACATTGCATTATTACCTGTTATCTCAGTTTTTCTTGGGGGGTACTCTACTCCGGCGTTTGGCAATTTGCGCTTCTTTTTGCGATTCAGGTGTCTAGACATAAGACACCTAGTTTGAGAGGATATCCGTGAGACTTCTTTTTTTTTTTCCCCCTTGATTCTTTTATCAATGGGGGAATCAACCTGTATATTATTCTTACTACTACTGATGGACGGTGGCTGCGCTGCACATGTCACATATCTTTCTTTCCCCCCACTCTTTCCCCCCCCCCCACATTGGACACTACTAATTATTCTATACCATGGTATATGCATATTAATTATCCTTTTGCAGTTGACTACAGGGTTTGGATAGGGACTGCGTAAGCACATGCCGGCTACGCAGGGAGATCTACTCATTCTGCATTCTACAGAATTGGATAAATTTGCCATTACTATGCATCTTACAAGTCTTTGCGAGAATGCATTCGCGACTATTCGTTTGTAGTCCAGTCGTTACTTGAAGAAACAAAGGATTCTTTGGAAGTTATTTTTTTTTTTGAGAATTTTCTTTTGAAAAGAGCAGAACTATTATTTCTGTCCTTTTCGTTTCTTCCTGGACCTATCGGATAGTAATTCGTCGAGGAAAGTTCCAGCCCTCTTCCCCTTGGAAGAAGATGCGGCCAATCCTCGCTTGGATGCTGACTTGCCAGCATCGTCATCATCATTACCATCATCATTCTCATCTTTAGTGGCATTGTTATCCTTGTTCTTCTCGTCAGCAGAGACGGCCTCCGTTGCTGGTTTTCTCTCGTCTGTGCTCGTTTTCTTGCTTCTTCCCAATGCGGATCGTCCCTGCTCCTCCTCCTCATCGTCACTAGCAGCAGCAGCAGTAGTCGTAGTACCGGCGGCTTTGGATGTTGCACCGACGACGTCTGGGCGGCGCTTGTTGATATTGTTGCTATTGTCCTTGGTAGTAGTGGCAGAATCCGATTGCATCTTCTTGCGATAGTTCTTCCCCAGCAGCTGCTGGCGAAGTTTGTCGTTGGAGCTGAGCTCTGTGCGGTTCCAGCTTCCGTCCGCAGCGCCTTGCTGCGGTAGAGGCGCACCTAGACCGAGCCTAGATAGAAAGAACGTGCATTAGCAAAGAGCCGACACAACAAGTCTGCTTGGGAACGAAGGTATCCATTGGAGGGAGGAGAGCATGCGCATACTTCTCCGGGACCGGCGTGAACAGTTCATCTTCCTCCCTCTGCAGCTCCTCTTCCGTCTTGTTGGAATTGGCCAATTCCTCGTCCGTCTTCGGGGGCAGCCATGACGCGACCAGTCGCTGGCTCCGGGCCAGAGCGACGTTGGCGCGGTTGAAGATTATGTCCGCTTCGTTGGTATTATTAGCATTGATGTTATTGTTCTTTGATGTCGACATGGACGTCCATTTATTTGTTTATTTCTTTTTTCGTTCGTTCATTTATCTATTCATTTCATTCGAATCTGGCCTGGGGAAAGAAAGCATTGATTGAGGTTGTGAGGTAAGGTCAAGGCAAAGAAAATAAGAAAGCTTTATGGCAGAACTTGTTGAAGGCGTTGAGAAAACTTCAGACGTGCCTCGGCCGTCCCGCGTCCATGGTTCAGTTCCCGCCGCCAACGAGCTGGCTTCGTGGCTCGTTCTAGACTCCGCATCCATTCTACGCTTGGCGCACATGGATACACTATTATCATTTTATCTTTGTATATCAACTATATACATACATACAATTACAGAACTATAAGTACCTGTCCTATCAACCCATCGGACAGACCATTTCTTCAGCATACGCACGATACCTCTGGAGGACGTCCGTTGCGTCGAGCCCCTCCGAACCGGCCTTACCGTCATAATGCGAGACCAATTTTGCCATCGATGATTATGTCCATCTTCTGCGAGCCTTCGATCATGTCCATATCGGCACCCCACATGCAAACAAAGTCATGGCTAACTTTCCCTGAGGGATTCACCCACAACGGAAACTTGTATCGGTGGAGGTCGCCCCGTTCCAGATGGTGCAGAAATGAATAGTGTTGTTGAGCGTGAACCGTCCAGCTGTCCCATCCAGGGCCGTTTGCGGTGTTAATCGTGGTCGCGACGTACGTTCGATTGTCAGCCCCTTCATCGTCGCTTGCCAGTAGCCACCGGTGGCCCTGAAATGGAGGGCGAAAGCCCTTTTGCACGCTGAAATCCGGTGGACCATCCCAGCGCGGAAGATCTGATGCGCGCCAATCGTGACTCAACCAGGGGATATTTCGCGAGGGCTGTTTGACTGGATACAGCTCGGGCAGGTAAGGGAGAGCAATCCCTCGGCGGTTGTGGAAATCTGCAAGGACAGGTTGATGGATCACGTTGGCCGAGACCATGAGCGAATCTGGGTGGTCGAGTTTCGTTTTGACAACCGTGGGGATCACGCTGTCTTCCATAAATAGCACGTCTCCGTCGATCCTGATATACAGGGTGTCTTTGGATAGGGTATCCCAAAGATCGGCATGTTCCCAGAGACAACCTGGGAATATTCTGTGGTCTGGTTGACAATAGAGTCGAACCACTCGAGATGCTCTTCGTCATGGGTCTCTGGTATGAAAACCACTTCGTCGAGAAGACCGCCATTTCGGACGAGCTTTTTCTGCGGCATTAAATCAGCCCATCATTCGTTGAAGCTGTAGAACGGCAAAGCCAACCTGCAGGTAGCAGTTTAGAATGGATGTCCGCTCCGGTTGCCTATAATTCACCAAGGCTATGATCTTGATGCCCTGGGGTTTCTGAAACTCGCCATCGCCAGTCGAGAATGCATAGAATGGCTCAGGCTTGCTTCCCCAAACAAAGGGGCCAAATGTGAGCGCCGGGAAAGGAATCTCCGTATAGTTGATCAGGAGCGCAACTATGAGAAGGTATCCGACAGCACTGCACACCAAGATTGCACACCAGTCGCGAGATGCTTCTCGGGCCTCTTGGTCAAGCGACTCAAGATCCCTGGGAGAATCTACCCGGCCCATTATAGGACAATCTAAGTCTCAAAGCGACAAAGAAAACGTGCCATTTCGAGGGGCAAGAATTAATAGACACACAGCCAATCGGTCTAATATACATATGTATGCAATTATATCAACAACTGGAGTTTTCCAACGTTTCCGGAAGTCTTTACAAGATTAACATAACTGTCCGGTGTAGAAATGTTCCAGTGGGTTCGAACTCATTAGAATGGATAGCCAGCACGAGAATCCATGACCGGAAAAGGCGGAGCTCAACATTTCCATTGGCAAATCTCACCATTAATCAGCTCCAAGTCTGGACGATCGAGGGTCTTCCCAGCCGCATGCCAGTCGAGGTCTGCATGTCCGAAAACGGCAGCATCGGCACCACCATCATCCACAGACAATGTTTGTCAACAGCCCCTCTTCAGCACGAGACTATGGCAAATATGGCAGCCAATTGGCACTGCTGCTGCGTTAGAAGCCCCAAATGAAGTATGTTCTGCAACACACGGGTAGATGCTTGGTTCGCTGCATCTGAGCAGTTCCGCATTGTTAGCGGGCAGACCAAACTATGACGTACGGCAAGCGACGGCCGACACGTGCTTCTGCCGCCAACCATCCCGCCTTGGATTTCTAGGCTGTCTCTTCGCTTTTTTGCCCTCACAGCTGGATGCGCAGTCGCTATGTCTCGCCTCTGCTGCTCTATGGCCGCGACAGCTTCATCGAGTACATGAGATCATGAGAGCGGCCGTCCTTTTCGGCCGTTTTTGTCTCCGCCGCAGCGGAACCCGACTACATCCGCCTCCGCCGCGACGTTTCTCCTTTCCTCGTTTACGACAATGGAGTCGCCAATACCAAGGTTGGACAGGGGCCGGGAGAAAGGCCCCGGTGGTGGGAACGGTGCTCTTCGCAGCGCTGAGCCCCGCGGCTTTTCTGGAAATCGCGGAGAAGGGTGGCGGAGGGGAGCGGACCGGGGAGCTCCAGATGCTGGAGGCTTCGCGCAACGAGATGCGAACGACCGTGCCGGAAAATGAGCGGGGCCTCTCTCGGCTGGGCAAAGAGATCTATGTGTTTCTTTACTGCTACGTTTACGAGCCCATTGCGACTGGGATCCGGTTACTCCATCTGGTGTTCATTTTCCTGCCGGTGATCGTGACCCTTCCGGTGATATGGTGTGGACGGCGGAATCACAGCCGGGGCGGGCAACGGTCGGGCACGCTGTGGTGGTTTGATTTCCTTGTCAGCTCAATGGAACGTGCTGGCCCTGCCTTTATAAAGGTGGCGGAGGTTTCCCCGTTGCTCTGTTCGATTGTTGCTTACTGATCCGTGGATCATAGCTTGGACAATGGGCTGCTTCAAGAACCGACATTTTCCCACCCGAATTATGCATGCGCATGTCATCTCTTCACTCTAATGCACCGGCCCATTCGTTGGAGGACACGAAAAAGATAATCGTAAAAGCGTTCGATGGCCTCCCCTTTGAAGACATTTTTGAAGAATTCCAGGAAGAACCATTGGGGGTAGGGGCTATTGCGCAGGTCTACAAGGCGAAATTGAAACCGAATCTGGCGGCACGGAGAGAAGAGGATTTGACCGAGGAGCCCCAAGATCTACGGGCTAAAGTCCGGAAGAATGTCGATGTCCTAGTCAAGAGCTCCCCCCAGCGAGTTCCGTCGTCGTACGTGGCCATCAAGGTTCTCCATCCCCACGTGGACCGTATTGTTCACAGGGACTTGTCCATCATGGCCTTCTTCGCGGCCCTTATCAACATGATTCCCACGATGGAATGGTTGTCATTGCCGGACGAGGTGCGACAATTCGGAGAGATGATGAAGCTTCAGCTCGACCTGCGGATCGAATCCACGAATCTGGCCATCTTCCGGGAGCATTTCAAAGCACGCACTACGGCATGGTTTCCGTACCCTTACAAGGAATACACGACGCGAGAGGTCCTTGTCGAAGAGTTCGCGCAAGGGATTCCTCTGGAGACTTTCCTGGACAAGGGGGGTGGGGTCTACCAGCGAGAAATCGCACAAGAGGGACTTGACGCTTTCCTTCATATGCTTCTGATTGACAATTTCACCCATGCGGATTTGCATCCAGGGAATATCATGGTGCGATTCTACAAACCGAGTCAGCTGGACTTGTCTCTGCGCGTACCCACCCGTGCAGTCGAGGCGACGTCGAGGGCAGAGGCAGATGTGATGGAGGACGTTCTGGGACGTCTTCGACCTCACACCCATGATCCTGAGGCATGGAAGGCTGCTTTGGCCAAGTTAGAATCGGAAGGCTATCGGCCGCAACTGCTTTTCATCGACACCGGCCTCGTCACTCAGCTTAACGACAGGAATCGCCGAAACTTCCTGGATCTGTTCCGTGCCATCGCGGAATTTGATGGATACCGGGCAGGTCATCTCATGGTGGAGCGCTGCCGGCAACCGGACGCGGTCATCGATGCCGAAGTGTTCGCGTTGAAGATGCAGCACCTTGTTCTGGGTGTCAAATCACGAACGTTTGCGCTGGGAAATATCAAGATCGGCGATGTCCTCAGCCAAGTCTTGCAGATGGTCCGGGAGCACCACGTCCGCTTGGAAGGGGATTTTGTCAATGTCGTCATTTCGATTCTGCTGCTAGAGGGAATTGGCCGGAATTTGGATCCGGATCTGGATCTCTTCAAGAGGTATGCATATCTATTATCTCTTTCTATTTATTTATTATTAACGCTAACGTTCGCTGTTCTAGTGCCCTTCCTATATTGCGACAACTCGGTTCCGGGACGACCTTACTCAAGTCCGTCCGTCACGGCGACACTTCCATGTTACGCGTCTGGGTCGGCCTCGAAGCCCGCACGTTCCTGCAGGCCAGCGTAGAGAGCGTTGAGATGTGTGTCAAGTATGACATGCTGTCGCCGAACATCTGATCAATCAAAAAAAAAGGAGGGGGGAAAGACAAAACCTTGTCACTTGTAACTATATTATGTCTTTTTCTTTTCTCCCTGTTTGTGTAATACTATATATACTATACTATATATACGAGGACGTACGGATGTTTTGGTGTATGGAAGGCATTGGATGTATGTACTGTACATAAATAAATAGCATAGAATCAATTGCATAGTCATTATTCACATCTACACGTCCTTTTGTTTTTATTCTCTACCTTGTACCTACAAACCCAGACAGTGACCACGAAAAAAAAGGAAAAGGGGGGGGGGGGGGGGGAAGAGGAGGTCGCGAGCAGATAAGACATGAAAAGCCAAGTCATTCAAGAAGTGGAGATTAATAATAATATAACATATCATTAGATAACACAATCACAGAGAGGAAGGAACATCAAATAGGGGGAAACAAATGTATGCATATCATGCCCCAAAGCGCGCCTGTTAAACCAACCGGTTATCCAATCCAATAGTCCGTCTTTTAGTAAAACAGAATCATGAGTAGAAAGGAAGGGAAAAGAAATCTGTCTTTTTTAAAACAGTCTCACGAAGAATAAGAAGAGGATGATGATAAAATCAAAATAAACGGCAAGTGCATGACATGTCCGATTCATGCAGGGCTGTTATTTCCTCTCTCTGGCTTCACCCCCGCTAGCTTTCCACCAGATATCTCCTCCCCACCTCATGAGTCGTTCAATAGCCGCCGTGGGCGTGTCCAGGGCAGGTCGAATATCCAAATAAAACACGGGTTCCCCTGTGGGCTCCGGTGGTCCCGAGTAGTAGTCAATCACGTAGCGGACTTCCTTCGGACCAGAAGGCGTTTGACGAGCGACGTACCAGTCGTGTCGGTCAAAAGGCGGATCCGTACTATATAGATGATGGGTTAGTTCCGACTAGTGGAGCGATGAAAGCAAGTAATGAACTCACCCAAATTTGGCCGGATACAGCCATCCCAGAGCCTGAAATATCCTGGCCTTCGGGGTGAGGTCCTGGGGCCGGCCCTGGAACCTAATCAGACGCGGCTTGTCCTTGTCCTGATCGCCCTTCATCATCCGCTCTCTCGCCAGTTCCTTGGCCAAATTCTCGGATCCGCGCCGACATTTCTCCCATCCGTTCCTGAGACCCTTGGAGAAGATCTGCTCCCATTCCACAATCTCCGCCCAAGCGCCCTCGTTGAGGAAGTTATGCACTGCCACCATCGACTCCACGGCATCCTGCGGGGTGTCGGTATATCCCTTGCGCAGCATGGCGTTGTACATCTGCTGCGGGGACGGATACTCCCAGTTTCCATCCGAATCGCCTCGGGGAATCGAGGAGATTTCTCGCTCCACCGAGAGCTCGACTGTCTGGTTTGGCGCCCGTTCCTGGGAAAGGTGCGCGAACATGTAGTTCAACGGATTCAGCTTGGAGAGGGTCGACGAGGAGTTTTCGGCAGACGACGAGGAGGCAGATGCTTGTTCAGAAGACGGAGACGACTTCTTGGACGGTGGAACATAGAATGGCGAATTGGGAGACATCCGAGCCGGACAGGAACTCTGGTGCACGGGGGTGTCATCGTGGGTAGGCTGAGGCAAAGAGGTCGAGTTTGATTTATGCATTGGACAGCCGGGCTATCGTCAAGAGTCAGTAAATGTGACTTCATTGGGAGCACTGTCATGAGCTGACCGGAGGAGAGGCGTTAGATGAAGGCTTCGGCGTAGCAGCGGCCGGCCGCTGTTGCGCATCTGCCCAGAACCAACCCATTTTCGCTTTCTCTGAATTAGACGTTATATGAATCCAAAATCAAATCCTTCATACAAACAATGCAAATTCGGGGTGGAGGGCCGATGTGGAAAGAAAGAGCCAAGTCTGTTTTTTTATCCTTTTTATCGGGAAGCTTGCGTAACTAATAATCTGCCCGCCGCCTGCTGCACATCGGCCCGCCCACGCGCCTCTGCCGGGTTCCCGCTCCGGCCCACTCCGAGACGACGAATCGAGGAATCTACCTACTAATCAATCCGTTCTGTTTATTAATGGGACATTTTCCGTCCCAGAGCTCCTCAGATATTCGTCACTTGTTCATTGTTTTCGTCATGTATGTGTGTATATATAGTGTATATAGGAGACATCTGCCGTATTTTGTCTATGAGACGTTATATGATCATCCAGAAAGCCTGATTTCGTTACGCCGCCCGCATGTACAGTACGAATCGAGAAAGACATGCCCCCCCGGCCCCAAAAAAAAAGGAAATAAAAGATAAAGGAGTCGGAAAATCGTTGAGCTCCTCGTATCACCCAGTGAACACTTCTGCAACTGCAAAATGGGCCATAGCCTCATTCCAGATGGGCCGCCAAACCGGGTCGTGGAGATATGGGAGGTAAAAATATCGGGTCATGATTTCAGCCACCTCTTCCCAGTCTTTCCATCCCCGTAGAGCGATAACGTCAGCCAGACGATCAACAAACCAAGGCTGTTCAATCTGCCCGAGGGACCCCTGCGCAGCAATGAAGAGCGCCCACGCTAGCAAGTCCAAATCAGGAGAGGGCATCTGCGTCAGTCCACTGGTGCTGATGAAGCTGCTGATAGCTTGCTTCAAATGCTTTGTCAGAGCCCGACCCAATCCAGTGGATGATGGAGACACGATAATGACAGAATTCAAAGAGCAGATGGCGGCAACTCGAGCAAGCGGTTCAGTTACGTGGACATTCGACCCGCCGGATCCCGGATTGCTTCCGGTGGACGGACGATACGGATAACTCAGCAACTCGTGCTCGACCTCGCTGGTCATTTTCAAGAGGAGTTGGTAGTCCGAAATGTCAAGCCCGTTGGGACTTTGATTGCCAAGATGCTGAAGAAGTACAGCATCCCGCATTCCATATAGAGCTCTAACCAGAGGCAGACTGAAGTTCGGATTTCCCAAGAGTGAGATGCCAAGATTGTTCAACTTTGACGACGGAGGTGGACATATCCGCTGTCGAACTTCAGGCGCAAGCGGTTCGGGTTCCCAGGGCAAAGGGAACACGGGCTTGGTCATAAGCCCCGTGGCAGTCTTCAGGTCGCTCCTATCTTGCTTGTTAGAATCTTTTCCTCAATAGAGAAAAAGAAGAGGCTTATTACGCTAGTATTGCTGGCATGAAGATAGAATTCCGAATATTGTCACTTGTGATGCCTCCTCGCAATTCCACCATTTTCTTCAGCCCTCGGAGGTGTATTCTCGCTTCATCAAAGAGGCCAACTATTAGCTGTTGACGGTTAGAACATGGAAACTAAAAGCAATATGCAGGAGGGGTAAATCTAGAACATCAGGGATTTGCTTCATTTGCTAGCTACGCAGATAGGAGTCTCTTACCGCGCTTGTAAGTAGGTTAATGATCGTATCAAAGGCTTCATGGCTAAGAGCTTTGGAAGGATCTCGCAATTTCTCATTCATCTCCCGTATGCATCTCGCTTTCATCAAGTAGTAATCGGGATCATAGAGAACCCGGGTGTCTGAATCGGAAGCATGGAGGAGATCGGAGTGCCGTCCAGTAAGAGCGGCTCGATGAGCAGCACTGATGGTCATCAAACCAAAGAAGCTGCCCGCATCGGTGAGTGACGTTTTGACCATCACATTTAGCTTATCTCCCTCGTCCATAAATGATTTTGTTCGCGCAGGAAAAGTCATGGGAATGAAGACCGTGATGCCTTTTTTGAACAGATACGTAAGCGTCGTTTAGATTAAAGGGATGTCATGAACGAATAACTTTCATGTCTAGGGGTCTAGGGAGAAGGTAGAGAGGCACAAGTGAGGATTATTGACCCGGCGTGTTATTGGTAGACGCAAGCTCCAAAAAAAAATCAGAGAGTTTTTGGACAGAGAAGGAAGATTTCAGGACATTGTCAGTGTCATTGTGTCCAAAGAACAAGGCTACCAGGACTCTCAACGGATACAGCAATATTGCAAAAAAAAAAGGTTTCTCTTTTTGTACCGCTGTTTTTGAACTTGCAACAGTGGTATCTCTAATCTTTAATGCTTGCATAGGACGGATAGTCATCAAGACTGTGGGGAGAGCCGGGGAAAGTTTGGACCGGAATCAAACTGGATGGGTCTAGGCTGAAGCAAAAGTTGGGCACTTACAATAGTGTACTAGATTTTGTGTCATCGATGGTAACTCGTTCGCGCCAGGTAAGGTACAGAACGGATCCACGAACCAAGCGTTGGGGACCATCGGCGTGGGAGTGGGAGTGACTTGGCTCGTACTATGTCGTGGCTTGGGTCTGATAAGATCTGAAGTCGGTTCTGACGACGATGATTGTGAAGTCGAACTTCTCAATGGCAGCTTACGGTCATTCGAAGACTTCGAAGCCGGTTTCTCAGCGGCGCTGGCTCGACTTCGATCTTCACGCTTTGAGACTCTCTTCAGTCCGGCCAGTCGCTCGCGGCGCCGGACATCGCGCATGACATGGGAGCGGATGGCCCTGCGCGCGTTAGCATCTTTGATGCGTTTAGACGCCAAGTCATCGTCATGATCGATGAACGTAAAAGACGGACGATCCGATGGCTTTGGCTTTGGCTTGGACGACGCTCCTAAAGCCGTCGAATAAGCTCAAGGAGAACGTGGTTAGCTTCGCAGATCCGTCCAAACTTCTGGGGTCTCCCGAATAGGCATTCGCTGTTCACAGAGCAGTCATTCCTTGATAGGGAAGCATGTATTGCATGCTAAGTACATGGACAATCGTGTGGAGAGAAGACATGGAGCCCATTTCTCATATATAGGTTATTTTTTTTCTTTTGTCTCCGTGTATTCGGACGGGAGTGGGGGTGCTGGCTTCTGGAGAGAGGGCCAGGCCGACTCTGCCCCATTTCATTCTCCGGCGGGAGCAGGCCGGAATCGAACTTGAGAAGCATGGAGGACAAACCTTGGTTGGAACGACGAGCAGGAGCGCTCGACGGAGCATTCTCTGAAGACTGAAGTTGATTCTCCATCACCGGCACCTAGTCACTGCCACGACCCGGGGGCCGCAGGCGGCTGGGTGTGAGGTGACACTCGGGCAGGGCAATGCCGTGGACGCCGGGACAAAGGCGCTCCCACTCAGGGCGGCGACACGGCGAGACGGGGCCAGCGCGGGGAGAGCTGGGTCACAGGAGGCAGGCGTGACGAATGGAGGCCGTACCAAGGCGTTCTGGGTGCTGGAGTCGGTGTCATGCACGGAAAGGGCAGTTAGTCTGCTCAAAGGGATGATTGTTATTGACGGAGCACAGTCGCAGCGGTCAGGAGAGCGGGGAGACGGCGTGCGGCCAGCACAAGCCCAATCGAGTTATCGGAGGATTCCAGCGCCACAGCCAGCCAAACCATGCCTGCGCTTGGCGTCGCCAGGCTGGAATCGCCTGCAGATTGCCAGATGCGGGTTGCACGGCACGCGTGCTGGCGACACATGGGCCATGCTATCCATCCCAAGCACGAGATAACCAATCCACTGTCGCTGCTCTGCACCTCCATCTATGACGGCTATGCTGATGTGGACAGTATGAGATCGAGTAGTCACCTGAGATAGGCGTCCTTTTTTCTTTCTCTGCAGTTACAAAGCAGGTATGAGCTGACAAGGTGGGGACCAAGTGTATGTCATACAGTACTTTCTCCTAGGTCCCTACCATCTGGTCCTCTTGATTGAAACAATGCCACGAGGATCGTACAAGGCCTGCATTGACCCATCTTGGGACACAACTGGTGATGATGCATATGTTTCATGAAGAACTATCTTCAACATTATGCCTGTTACTCAAACATGACGAAAAAAAAAATAATAATAAAAAGCACTACCTCTGGAAAACGCCAATCCCCTCAGACGCCATGTCCCCTTTCACCAGTGTAAGAAAGAAGCAGTTAATGTACTGTATGTCGCTTGGCCCTGACAATGGTCCTGACCTGTGAGCCAACAGAGATGGTCTGCTATCCACCATAAGCCGCATTGCTTTCTCTTCCTCACCAACATCACCCCTGGATATCCCGAAACAGTCTGGCCAGGATCGCATATCCAAAGACCACCGCGAGCCCTACCCAGAACTTGTGTCGTCGAATCCAGCTCTGGCCGGCTTCCCGCGCCACCTGCCCTCCTTCCATGACCGCTCCCAGACGTGGACCGCTTCCATTTGGTCGCCTACGAAGTGCGGACGTTTCGGGTGAGCAGTTGGTCGTCGTCGTGGCATTAGGATCGGGCATGACCTGCCCAGTGGCCACATCAATCCGGTTTTCCTTCATCCACTTCCAATTTTCTTGATCCAGCTCCGGCCACTCCGTACGGAACTTCAACCCCCCGTCGCCGGCTTTGATATTGTTGATTCCTTTGCTGGTGGCATTGACTCCGGGAGCTACGTTGGCGTATGATCCACCCCCAGTCGAATTCCACCATCTCGATCGCGCCGCATAGAGTCTGCGTTCACTGTCCGATGCGCTGACACTTCCCGTAGTCATCTCCTCGCTCGTCATGAAGGACAAAAGACCGATCAAAATGGTCGATACCTCCCATGCCGGGTTAAAGGATTTGGGGTGGAAATCGCTGATACTAAGGCACAGTCGTGCAGAGGGCTGAAAGCGACCGCTAGGAGTGTGCATGCGTATTGCCGGAGGCGCAAAAGGGTATTCGGGAGGGAAGATCAACGTGCCCCAGTATTGACCATTTTCATATGGAGTCTTCGGCGGGCCTGTAATGATGTAATGCCATCTGACCAGGATCAGCACATCTGAATCAACGATAGAACAATTTCAAGCAGCACCTACTCCAAGATGTTTGACTCGGAAGGATGTGCGACAATGTAAGGTGGAGGGTTTTTTTGTATATTTTGGTATTCGCGTGTAAGCTACAATTCCAGTCAGCATCTTCCAGACCTAGAAATCATATCGAGCTACTCACGCGTTTGTAAGCCGCCTTGGTCGCCATGTTGCCGTTGGAGTAGCGTCGTCAGCTTTAAGCTGGAGGCGTGAGTGAGACCGCTGTGATGCAATGACGAATGTAGCAGAGAGGAAACGATTATGCACTATGCCAGTAGGATTCTAGAAAAAAGAAAAGATAGGCTCAAGGATATTGTGGCGGCAAGTTCAAAAAATGTCCCAGGAGTCGACTGACGGGGCCAAGCCTATCGGGAAGTGACAACAGCCCAAGACTGCAGACGTTGATTCACACCTAGGAGCACACTTGGCTGGCCATGGAGAACTGCCCCGATTGGGCAAGGCCGATGCATCGGAGATTCGGCGGCATGCCGGCAACAAACTCAGATCACGTGCGTCCGGCTTCTCTTTGCCGCGCATCGCAAAGGTAGTCGACAGCGACGTGCTCAGCCTTGGTTGTGCCATTGTAGCCGCCACAATGGCTTCTTCGCTTGCAAGTGATGATGATGATGTATAGTTGCCTGCCTCCTTGCTTCTGTGCTGGTTTTGCAGTATCTAAATAGAACCCTACTAATGCAGTGCGCGCTATGTCTAGATCTTCAGCCGGCTGCAACAGCCCACCGACCCCAAGGTGTTGGAGGAGCGACAGCAAGCCGTCAATGAGAGGATACATGCGATATACCAGAAGGCACAGGCGCGTCTTGCAGAGCTGGTAAAGCTTCCTCCTTTCTTGTGGAAAAGACAGAAGTCTATGCTTGAAGGAACCCCATTCTCTGACTATTCCGGCAAATGTTCATCAGATCGACCAAAACTCAACGCTGCCATGCACTATCTCCCGGATCCAGATCCTGAATGCTCCTCATACACGGAAGGGCTTTTTAGAGCGCATCTTCAACCCACTGCTCAGTGCTAATCGGGACAAGCCCTACACACTCTCAGAAGCGTTACGGGAAGTGTCTATCAGGGCAGACAAACTCAACCGGTTTGGTAGGACCTCTCTGTACCTCAAATTTACCAGCTTTTTCTAGCTTCGATGTCTCCGACTGACCATAGAAGACATTTTCCATCAGCCGATCTCGATCTCTTTGGACAAGCCTTCAGATCCGAATGCCCTGCCAACTGATCTCGATGTCTATCTGTCAGTCCGTGAAAAGTCGCGGATCCTGCTGAAGACTGGAACCGACCTTGGTAATGCCGAGGGCTCAGCTTACGGCAATCTCCTCTGGCGTAACATCTTCGGTGGCGCGGAGACGTTGAATGTAAACGCGTCCTTAGGCACGCGAACAAAATCGGCCTACCAAGCGGCATTTGAGACACCGATTCTGAGTGACCCGGATTTTCGCTGGGAGATTGGTGCAATAGGAAGTGCAACAGAGAAGCCATGGGCCAGTCACGAGGAAGTTCTCAAGGGAGGATGGACCAAGCTCCGGTGGCAGAGTACGTCGGGCCATCGACACGAGATCGGCTATAATGGTTTCTGGAGACAGATTACTGGATTGGCGGAAAATGCTGCCTTGACCGTTCGCGGTGATGCGGGCGACAGTGTGAAGAGCAGTATATTCCACACCTGGGTCCGTGATGGGAGGAACCACCCCCTTCTTCCCTCAAGTGGTCTTTACGTCAAAACTCTCAACGAGATCGCTGGCTGGGGACCCCTGAAAGGAGATGTATCATTCTGGAAGTCGGAGATCGAAGCTCAAGGAGCAGTGCCTATTCCCATTCCAGGAATCAAGGGGGACAGCGGAGTCAGCTTTACGACCGGGTTCAGAGCCGGGTTGCTTTACCCTCTCAACCTCGACTCAAACCCCAGACCT
This sequence comes from Rasamsonia emersonii CBS 393.64, assembly GCF_000968595.1. Lineage (NCBI taxonomy): Eukaryota > Fungi > Ascomycota > Eurotiomycetes > Eurotiales > Trichocomaceae > Rasamsonia > Rasamsonia emersonii. Next base: position 149,760 of record NW_013563197.1, read on the forward strand.
CAGCCTTCTCGCATTAATGACCGTTTCCTGCTGGGAGGTCCTACCGATGTCCGTGGCTTCCGTCAGAGTGGCCTTGGACCTCATGATGGAACTGATGCTGTCGGTGGCGACGTTTACGCCGCAGGGAGCGCCAATCTGTTCGTTCCTCTGCCCCGCGTGGGTGCCGACAAGCCATTGCGACTACAAGCCTTTGTGAATGGAGGCCGACTGTTAGCTTTGCGCACTTCCCAGAAGGGCACGCCTACGACAAACGAGGAGGTGAAGGATGCCATGGTCTCTACAATCAGAGAGCTAAGCCACGGTCTTCCCAGCGTCGCGGCGGGCATCGGACTGGTGTACGCGCATCCTGTTGCCCGGTTCGAGCTGAACTTTTCTCTGCCTCTGATCCTGCGCAAGGGTGAAGAAGGAAGAAAGGGATTGCAGCTGGGAATTGGTATAAACTTTTTGTAAGATACGTGTCAGCATAGTAGCATGGATCATTGAATAGAGGTTCTTTTCTCTTCCTTTTTTTTTGTTCTTCTCTCTTGTACTTTTAATTGCTGCATTTAGTATGCCCGATAAGAAACTTTGCCTTGAGCAACAGTGGTGGCTGGCAGGGGGCTGTAGTACTGTATCTATGTTCAGCAGTACACTACGGAACATAACCATGGCTTTCCGCAGCGGTGGCTTGATCCACCAACTGGACGTCTGATTGCGGACAGGCCAAGCTGTCTGCTCCACAACCACCAACTCAACTCACTTCATTGCTTTCCTCCTAAGCGGACACCTCGTCAAATAAACAAACCAGACATCACTGTACTTTCAACAAGTGTTTTATTGCTTCTGCCGACTGTTGAGAATTGTCTTTATTCTTGAAATTTTTTTTGCCCGCCTTTCCCAGACCCTCTCATTCGCGTTGCTTTAACGTCTAACACTCCCAAGGCCGCGATGGCCCAATACTATCAACAACAACCTTACGGGGGCCAGACCTCCGCTCAGAACCTTCAGTTTTACCCTTCCTCATATTCTGTCTCCGGCCATACGACGCCGTCGCAAGCTTCATACGGCGGTTATTCTAACCAGGCACAAGCATACCCCGCCGGAGGGGGAGGCGCAGGCTATGGCGGGTTTGGAAGTTCTGGTCCGGGCGTGACTGGGAGGATGGGAGAGCAGGGCGGTTTGAAGACAGGATGGTTGGCTGCTTTTGGAACGGAAGGATATGAAGGGGAGCCGCCGTTGCTAGAAGAATTGGGGGTGAATTTCGAGCATATCAGAACCAAGGTTTGTTTGTTCGAACGCATACCCCGTATCCCTCAAGTCAATGCTGTGTGTATGGATATGTCGAGGAAGACAAAGGCTGATTTTATTCGTGGGCGACCTTTTCCAGACTTTGACGGTTTTGAACCCTTTCGCGCAGATCGATCAGCATCTTATGGATGACAGTGACCTCTACGGCGCCATCCTCTATATTCTCCTGTACGGCACCTTCCTCCTGCTCTCAGGCAAGGTCTTCTATGGGTACATCTACGGCGTTGCCGTCTTCGGCACGCTGGCGCTTCATGTCATCCTCAGTCTCATGTCTCCAACTCTGGAGCCGGGAGCAGCGTCACCCATTCCCAACGCCGCCGATCCGAACAATTACGACCCTCACAACAAACCGCCCACTTCTTCATCCGGAGGCGGCTCGGCCGGCCACTTCTCCTCAACCTTGACTTTTCCTCGGTCCGCCAGCGTCCTGGGATATTGCTTCCTTCCGCTCGTTTTGACCAGTTTGGTCGGGATCTTGATCCCCATGGACACCATGTTTGGCTATCTTCTGACGACGGCAGCCGTCGGATGGTGCACGTACAGCAGCTCGGGCATGTTCTGTGCGGTCGGAAGGATGCGCGGGATGAGGGGGCTTGTCGCGTACCCGTTGGCGTTGTTTTATGTCGTGTTTGGCATCATGGGCATTTTTTCGTCTAGGGGCAGTGGCACGTTGGCCGCGAAGACGGGTTCTACATAAAAAAGGACATAGACTTTTTTTTTAATAACTGGCATCAAATCTATCATGTCAAACGGAAACGGATATCAAAAACCCATGCGACATATTCATTCATTCATTCATTCAAATTCATGATCACACCGTCACAGTCACGGGTATTATGCAGGATCACTAGATATCTATGTTTTATTTATAAAAATAATATGTCTATTTTGAAACAAATGACCACTTATTTTCCTTTTTTTCAAGATTCTTTTTTCCTAAGTTGTTCGTATTTCACCCTTTCTAGGCGCCCACCCCTTTAGCCAATCTCTTGCCTTGTCCAAGTCACCCGCTCCAGCCTCGACAGCTGCGACGCACCATTCAATATCATAGACACCCTCAGCAGCGAGCATTTCAGCAAGAATGCGTCGTTGCTGGCTCGTTTCGTCTGTGCAGAAATAAAATGGTGCGGCGTTGGCGACTCCCGGCTTCACACTAATGGCGTCAACCAAGGGTTTGGCGATATCCAAAATCTCTTTGGACCCGGATGGTAACGGTGTTGGTGATGTCGTCTGCTTCTGTCCCGTTTTGCAATACCGGTTGTGACACCAAGGTTTCCCACACCCAGTCAACATCTGCGACAGATACCGCCGCTCAATGCGTCGACGAAGAGCTTTCCCTTCCGGATCATGAATGTCCACATAGAGAGGACCGAAGCAAATGCCGCACAGGCCAAGAGAGTCGTTGGTTGCTTTGCTGGCGGAGCCTAGTAATGTACGACCGCAATTCTCATTTTTACAAATTGCAGGTGGCGGTCGAGACAAGCGCTCTAAATCGTGATGGCGAAGATGTGTCTTCATATCGCGAAGCCTGATAATCTTATTGCACAGATGGCACTCCGTGGTACGACTCCCATCGATGAGCTCGTGAGGCGTCAGGCCGGACAATAATACTTCGGGGTCAGTGACGTCCGGATCTGAATCTCCCTGCTGTGGGACAAGGAGGTGACAGAATTGGCAGAGAATGAGTTTTCCCGGGCAAGTCGCCGTCCGGTGGTGAGCGAGACCTGGTAAATTCGGAGCCACGAACGAGCAGTTAGGACATGAATAAGAGCTGTGGCTGACAGTGTCATGTTTCATCTTGCTTGAAGCATCATTTCCATAGGCGTCGTCATCCGGACAATGCCAGTGATTCTGCCATTCTGCAGAGGATTTCTGGAAGACGTTCTTGCATTTCGGGCAGAAGACATTGTTTCGAAAGCAGAAGTTCTCGTGCAAAAACAAGGTCCTTTTCGGGACCCATTGGTGACAATTCTTGCATTGAACATCTTCGGGGTCGTGAGCTTCTTCATTCTCCTTTTCATCAGCCAAGGATGTCTGTGTAACCCGCAGGTTGTACTGCAGTGGCCCCTTCCGGTCATCCCTGTCACCGTCCTTCGAGTCCTGCGTCACAGGAAATGCATGCACTGAGATGTATAAAGCCTCGGCGTCCACCAACTCGATATTCGTCGGCTGTAGTTTAAGCCGCTTGGGGGACCTCGTCGACAGATCCCCAAACACATGCTCATCGTCCCTTGGACGGGCCCTTTGCCGCGACGAAAAAGGGCTGACCAAGAGATCGATATCTGCACCATCAGCGGCCTCAAGCTCAACATTAAGACCCGCTTCGCGATCCCACTCGCGCAGTTCATAATCCACATATTCTCCTCTCCGAACCTGACCAAAGACCTCTTGCCCTAGCGAAATAGGCCCGCCTAGTGAACTTCCTTCTTTCGTTCCAGGCGCACGAGAGGCCTTTTCCAACCGTCTCTGTAGAGTTTCCCTGGCTTGTTCCTCATTCAAAGGTTCAATGTCAACTTCCAGATCGGTGTCCACAATGCAAATTCCATCCCCTTCTGGCAACACCTTGTCCACCAGGAATCGAAAGTCTCCGTGGCGACCTCCGGCAACTGTGAGGATCTCTCCGGTCGTCAAAGTCGTAAAGTTATCCCGCAGATGGCGTTCTAGGAGCGCCTTCCAGTCCTCGGGATCGTAGCCCGCTTCCAGCGGACGCAGGCGGACGTATGTTCCCTTTGGTAATTGCTTCGCATGGACTGTTACCGTTGGAAGCAAATCTTTCTGAGACCCAGCAACATCAGTTGTATCGGCCACGTCCAGCGCCTCGCCTGTCCCGCCCTCGGCAACCCGCAGGAAATAACCATCTTCCAAACCCAGAGACTGTCGCAGAAAACTGCTGAGACTGACCTCACCATCCCTCGCTGAAAATTCACGGATACCAGCATAGATGACCCGGCCGTTCTGTGGATTGACGATGCGAAAAGTGAGCGGGTGGGGAAGTTGTGGTTGGCGGGTCGAAGCCACGGCTGCTCGAGCTCGGGCTTCGGCGGCAAAGGTGTATGGATTGAAAGGATCAAACCCTGGAGTATGATTTATACGGGAGGAGCTGGGCTCCTCCACTACTGGTGCAGCAGCGAGAAGTTGTTCGAGAGCCGACTGAGGCAGGAGAATCTTGTCTCCTGGCAGCTTCGGCGTTCGTACGGGTGGGGTGACGGTTAGCTGCGCGGACCATTTCAATGAGTTGGAATTCGCATCGGTAGCCATTATTACGTCCCCAGCTAGGTCGGGATGTGTTCTTCACGAAGGAAAGAATAGTGACCGAAGGATGCGTAACGTTCGCATCTTCGATATCAAGTTCGAGAGGGGAGTGGGTCTGAATCAGTACGGAGAAAGGATGCGCGTGGTGTCTTCTGGAAGGTGCTCCGCATCAGTAACGTAATCAACCACCGAGCGACGAATACCACCGAGCGACGAATTTTCGCCGCACCCACTATAATTTTGAAGCTTTTCAACCACCAATACAATTAAATTAGACTATCTAGTAGTTGAATATATAGCTATTTATTAGGACAATTCCTTATGGTATGTCCAATAGTCCCACAGCCACTGCAGCGTTGTGGAGCTCGCCGTTGAGGCATAGGTGTAGGCTCATCAAGCTTCTCATTAAGCTGCGTATCAAGCTGCTGAATGCGATTTTGGCCTTCTTGTACAGATAAAAGGGTATCATTACCTAGAATAGCACGCCTTCTTGCCTTCTTTCTAGTTTTCCGCTCAGTCTCAGCTCGTAGAGTCTAATTCATCTCGAGAGAAGGTCATATCATGCCATCTGCGCGGCTTTTCAAGATGATGAATATGAGACATTGGCTGCTAGAAAGCTTTGCTTTCTTGCACTAAGGCTTTTTGCAAGCTGCGAACCTTGTGATCCAGCTGGTGAGGATTCTGAGGAGTTTGAAAAGCAGAGGAGACTGAACTTTCAACTGAAGCTGGTGGTGTTGGCGTACGAAGCTGAAAGGTAATCTTTGCAAGAACCCGCTCTTTATCAAGTGGCTTAAGTCCAGCTCCTGCAAAGCCTTTGCATATATTGTCTGGAGTAAACACTTCTGCACGAGCAGATGGATATAGGGATAGAAAGTCTTCCTTGTCAATATGGTTGTTGCCAGCAATCATTCTCTTTTCAAGCAGTTTTCCGTACGCGCGCTTAAGCGGGCCAAAAACACCAACATCAAGTGGTTGCAGGAGATGAGAGGCATGTGCAGGCATGCAAAGACAGACAATTGCATTCTCCTTGCAGAAAGTATCAAACTCTGCAGTTAAATGGCTACTATGGCCATCAAGAATAAGCAACCGCTTTGCACCAGTTGTATAGCGTCTGGAATATGGTTCAAACACCTCTTTCAACCAGCGAAGGCCTATTTCATCTGTTGTCCAGCCATTCTCGCTAGTTGCAATCCACCAGTCTTTGGAAAGTGTAGGTTCTTGATACCAAGCAGCCTGTTGAGATGCTGCTTTCAAGATAATCACTGGTGGTATATGAATCCCCTTTGAGCTCACAGTCTCAATGATTGTAACCCATTCACGGTTTCCCTGGATGACTGTACGAGGCCTTTCACTGCGTTCTGCTGCAGTAATAACCTTGGAGGTTGAGCAGAGCCCCATTGCAAAGCCAGTTTCATCAAAATCCAGATGTCATCTTCATGTATGCCATGTTCCTGAATAGCTGCATGTACAGCTTGAAACCATGGTATTATAACTCTTGGATCCTCCTGCTTTGCACGCTGGTATGTAATCCTTCGATTATATCTTGTACGCAGCTCAGGATGGCGCTTGACAAATTTATAAGCCCAGTTGATGCCAAGGACTGCAGTAGGATCCTGTAGACGCTCACGGAGTAATATTTGTGCCATTGAACGCAGAAACTCTGGCCGAATTGGAAAACCTCGTTTATCTGCCTCTAGTAATCGCTGAATAAGTGTTTCCTCTTCAATAGCCTTTAATCTATGGCCATTAGCACGTGTTTCTGCGCGTGGTTGTCTTCCTTTAAGGCGAGCGCGAAGGGTAGCCTCAGGCACCCCAAAAATCTCTGCAGCCTTCAGTATTGATTTGACTTTTTGATTTTTATAAGCTGCAATAGCCATTTGAATTCGGTTTTCTTGAGATAAAGGCATTTTTGATAGTGGTGGTGATAAAATGACGCGTTGAAAAAAGGAAGTGGTAGGGTGGAGGAAAATTCGTCGCTCGGTGGTATTCGTCGCTCGGTGGTTGATTACGTTAATCCATTCTTATCTTATCTAATTGGAACTTAGTGAACTACGTGCATACTTGCCACGGGCCGTACCCAATTTTCAATGGATGTTTGCTTACTTCCAGCGGCAAAACCTTCCCATAGCGTTCTACCGCCACATCGCACAGAAGAGAGGGAAGAGTGGATTAAAACACATTTCATTAAGTGGTGTATGATCCTTCCTTCCAAATCCAAATCTGTATGCTAAGTTAACGTGTATACCAACCGAAGTATATATCATAGCCAAAAACCAGCAGCGCTGAGACAAAACAGATAAACGCCACGTCCCATCAGCCCACAGTCCCAAGGAGTACCATATTAGCGCCATATAAACACAGTCACGAATCTGAATTTTGGGAATGCAATTGGCTACTCTCTTCATTCCAAGAGAGGCTCCTCGCTCTCCCTTAGTCAGGGGCAGTTTGCCAAGATCATATATTATATGGGTATCGATAATATTTTTGGAAGGACCTTCAATATAAGTCTCTTCCCAAGCGGCGTGAACTGGTATTGCACCAATCACACTGGACAATACATCATTAGTGAATTGACTTCGTGTCTACAAAAAAAAAAGGAATCCAATGACGCCTTACCTTCGTTGAAGAACAGCCATCATTGTGCTCGATACAATATTCACCAGGGCAGCTCTCGCAGTAGCGCTGGCATTCCAATTTGCAGCTTGCGCACTAAAATACCTCGTTAATCATTACCTCGCGCATTCAGAAGTGAGAGCTTACTGTTGGTCCGCATTCCCAGCAATCCCTGCTGACACCGGGGCCCAGCTTCTATTGAATCTAGTTAGTGACATGGAGCTCAAGGGGCGGAATGATACCACCCGAAAGACATTGCCCTTCAGATAAATGCACATACCTTGCGTTCCGGTGATTGGCCTGGACTTCGACTCCTGACGGCCGTCTGGTGGGGGCTGAGATGAACCATGACTTCCTCCGGATGGGGAAGACAATTGCAGCAAAACCACTTGTTGCACCGGTGACACCATCGGTTCTTCAAACAATCCTCGCATCGAGCAATCAAAACCGCCTTCTCACCTTCCGGTACCGGGCGCTTGGCATCAACGACCTTGGACGAATGTAGAGGGGGAGGACAGAGGAGGGGAAAGTGCTCGTCTGGCGACTCGCCCCAGATTGCTGGTCCTTCTGGCGAGGTATGACAACCATCACAGCCACAAGGTCCAAGAGCAACTGTGGCGATGGCGGGTCGGAGTAGTCCACCATCTGGTCGAGGTTGGCTATTGTTACTCGACGAATATAAATCGACGTTATGCCGAGGACCGCGGCATAGAACTGCGTCGAACGCGATAATACCTTCGCACTTCTGAATAGTTTGTGCCCAGCCATCTTCGATGGTGCCTCGCAAAATCCTGCCAGAGGGTTTGTACCACTCGTTCAGATGGTCCGTGTCCCTTTTTGAAGAGGCAGAGACCGAGTCGGAATCCTGGTTGGTGCTAGCCTGGGAACGGGACATGCTGGCAAGCTGGGACTTCCACCATTCCCTGCGAGAGGCCATATAGCGGCTGCGCGATGAGTTCTTGTTTGATTTTCTGGGAGTGAAGTGGTAAATACCCTTCACCTTCGGTGTGCCCTTGGGACGGTCCGGACGAACGGCGTACTGAAGGACTTGCATGAGTTTGCGCTCATTCATATGCAGGCATTCACGGATTGACAGAATGTTGACATTGAAACGATCAGTGAGGATGATGTCGGCAACCAAGTCGGCTGGGACTGACAAGCCGTCCAGAACCAAGGTCCGAACAGATCCAAGAATGGATCTCCGCTCTAGGTTGGTAAAAATTCCTCGCAGAGGGCCGGCGTAGAAATCGTCTTCAGTCAGCGACTCATCCATCCGTTCACCCCTCCAAGTCTCGCCGCCAACGTCGATTGGCGCGATCTTGGGTACCATGGCACCACGACACGTGGTCAAGTCGAGGTGCCGGAATACGTAAGGGGTCTCCATGATAATGGAGCGCATCGTGCGCGATGTTGCCGCCAGAGACATGAGGGAAGAGATAGGTAGAAGGGGGGCCATGTGGTCCAGGATGAGACTGTTAGACAAGACATCGACCAAGGACGGAGGCTTGGGCGACAATTCGATTTTCTCTTCCTGCGGAGAAATTGGACCGTCATCCTGAGTGTCATTGACTTGGTGTACCGTCACCAAACCCAAGTCCTTGGGAGTAAGACGGCGGTGGCTGTAAAAGAAGTCATGGTTATATCGGATAAGATTTTTCTTGTATGCTGCCATGGCGCCAGCAGTGACGTCTTCGCCGAGCGCCATCACAGTAGCGGCATTGGGCTGGATCTCCTCGAGAGTGGTTCTGGCTTTCGCCAGTTCCGTCTCCAGCAGGTCAACGGTGGACTGGACAACGACAGGCATGATGGAGATAAACCCGGGCAGCAGTCACAACTTTGCTAGAGGCGTCTTCTTTCTTCTGCTCCCAGGCAAAGAGTGGTTTTGTTTTTGTAGTAGGAAATCAGCAGTGCAATATAGGATCCAAACTGGGAAAAGAAATCGTATATATACAGATAGACCCAAAAGGGGAAAAAAGACAGGGGAGCAAGAGGGAGAAAAAAAATATAGAGAGAGCGCGTGATAGCAGAGCGATAGCTCCACGGTGGAGCCAAGATAGCCGCGACCAGATCACTAGACGCCGGGGTGGGTTCGGTGGGTTCTGGAAGGAAGCCGATCGGGAACGGGCAACAAAAATAGGCGGATGCAAAAATAGTTAGTTTGTCGAGCTGGAGACGGAAGGACCAAAAGAGCAAGTCCGGAGGTCCCGCCAGCTTCCAGAATCGAGGGCCAGGCAACGTGCGTGTGGAGCAGGTGGCCAGGGCAAAGGTCCAGGCGTGTGGTAAGTTAATAATCATCAGAAGAATTAAAAAAAAAGAACGTTGAGAGTGGAGAACCCTCCCAGAGTCAATATTCAGATTCAACCATAGAGAGTGACTCAGTGCTCCGTAGAGAAGCCCTTAGTATAATAGATATACAGAAGCGTGCCGTGGCAACAGATGACGGGAGATGAAGTAGTCTATGTATAAGAGAAGAGACGCGTGGATACGACAGATGAGCGCGGAACGCGGCGGATGGTGGGAATAAATATGCCAGCGTATAACAAGGGAGTTACATTACATATTTAGTCAGCCTCTGCTACATCTTGCCCAAGAATGAATTGCATGGCAAAGAATCGTGGTTCGAATGCAATGGGGATTGGGGGTGCACGGGTATAACTTGACCGAGAAAGCGGTCTGCAATGCAGATCGGCCAAGATTTGGGGAGATCGCCTGTCTTGCTGCAAGATTCCAACAGTCCAACTTGGCCCAGCATGAGGAATTGATTCGTGGCGAGAAATGCAGCCAGTGAGTATCGGACAGGGCAAGACGCAGCGTGGGGGTTGCGCGGCGTACCGGGTAGGTCCCTAAAGGCAGAACACTTGGGTCTGGTTGGGGGCAAACAGAACAGCATTTCGAGATAGAAATGAATGACAATGGCATCTCCGAGCATCGGGGGCAGTTGCCACCGGGCGCTGAGCCTTGAACAGCGGCTCCTTCCCGCTGGTCACGCGCCCGAGAAGCTCTTGCTCGCCTCGCAGACACGCAAGCCATCCCGGCCCCGAGTGGGACTGCACGCATGGCCAACTGTCAGCACGCAGCACAGGCAGGGCTTCGGGAGTACTATATACAGAATAGACTCTCTGCCCAGGTGAATGGGGATGGCACTAATGCCGTGATGCCTAATCTTATTCATAGTCTAAGTGCAGGTGCCTCTCTCAACCGATAGGCACTTTGGTGGACGACGGCAAGACAGCATCGTTCATTATTTACAGAGTATGACAGGACGAACGGGCTCGATTTTGATCTTGGATGATGATTTCCATCCTGGACGCTTCTTGGTCTTGGCTCTGTGGGGTGACCGCAACAGGCGCAACTAGAGCAATACATACAGGAACAGCGCCTAGCAGACTTGGCGTTCGAACCATAATTCAATAAATAGGCTAATTGGGAGCCAGCTCATTCTTGAGCACTGAAACACCAGCAGTGCCAGCAAATCTTGGAGTATGCTCGAACGAAGATGGTTTGTCACGGATTGAGCTCTTTGAAAGACAGGTTTTAATTTAGGAATCGACAGGAGCGAATAATTAACACCCTTCGCCATCAACAACTCTGTGCTCGAGGAGAACCAGCAAGGAGTCAAGCGGTCTAGACTCTCGTCCCCTGTTGTATGTACAGTACGCACATACATACCCTCAGTTGCCAAATATTATTAAGATACTTAGGAATCCTACTATTTCCCCATCCTGACTGGCTGTCTTCCCACCATGGCAAGGTTGTCTCTTGGCCACCGATCTGCTCTCTTGGCTCCCCGAATAAAATAAAAAATTACCACATACATTGCTTTCTAAGCGTCCACTATCGTAGTAGTATGATTGGCGTACAAATACACTACTCCCTTCATAGTCATGCCCGGTAACGCTCGACACGTCTACTTCCAGACCTTGCCCAGACTGACCTCCTTGTCATCATGCTTGTTCAAGATCTTGGCTGTCGCCAAATCGAAATCTTCCTGTGTCACATGAACCCGTCGCTCCCGCAACGCGTACATGCCCGCCTCCGTGCAAACTCCCTTCAATTCGGCTCCCGAGCATCCGTTCATCTTCTCGGCGATCTTGGTCAAGTTGATCCCTCGCGTCAGGTTCATAGACCGGGAATGGATTCGCAAAATATCCGCCCGCGCTTCCACACTGCCAGGATAGCGTAGTCAGTAAAAGTCAGTAGGCAAAGCAACTGAGACAAGGTTCCACTTACGAAGGCGGGGGGAATTCAATCTTCCGGTCAATCCGTCCTGGTCGTAATAGAGCTGGGTCGAGAATGTCGAGTCGATTGGTGGCCATGATGACCTTGATGTTCTTTGTCGGTTCGAATCCATCTAATTGGTTCAGCAATTCTAACATGGTCCGCTGCACCTCCGAGTCCCCTCCGCTGCTGCCTTCAACTCGACTCGAGCCGATACTGTCGATCTCGTCCATGAAGATAATGCTAGGGGCATGTTCACGAGCCATGACAAAAAGCTCCCGCACCATCCGGCTCCCCTCACCGATATACTTTTGAACCAGTTCCGATCCGCTGACCCGGATGAACTTGCAGTCGGCGTGATGGGCGACAGCCCGGGCCAGGAGCGTCTTGCCCGTGCCTGGAGGCCCGTAGAGTAGGACACCTTTGGGTTGCGCAATACCCAGAGACTCGAACAGCTCCGGGTGTTTCAGGCCCAGCTCGATGACCTCCTTGATTTCCTTGATCTGTTGATCCAGACCACCAATCATGTCGTATGTACTATCGGGCACCTTCTCCACCATCATTAGAGATACGAGTGGATCGACAGACGAGGGCAAAATCTTTTCAAGCTTGTAGGAGTCTGATAGAAGCGATACTCGCTTGCCGACCGTCAGTTTGGAAATATCGACATTGTCAGCCACGTCCACCACTGCACAGATCGGAAATGTTAGCTGGAACGCGCAGAGACCCAGTCGATAAGACTGTTCTTGGAGCCGGACTACTCACCGTATTTGCCTTCGGGATGCACCTTCACGAGGACCTTCTTGGTGCTCATCACCTTCACCACTTCGCCGACGTAGGAACCGGGCTGTTGAAGCAAGCCAAGTTCTTCCCTCAATAGACGTACTCTCGAGTTATAGTCATTGCGCTGCGCCTCTAATCGTCTCAAAACCGCCTGACCCTTGATGATCTCGAGCTTCAGGCTCTCGATCTTATTGCGGAAATAGTTGTCAAGCGCCATGATGGGCGTATAAGGAGGCCGAATGGGAGCTTCAATCGGGAAAGAAAATGAAGAACAGCTCACGGAGAGCTGTTGAAAATAAAAAGTGCTGAATTCCTCCTAGCAAGGGCTGTTTTGGAAAAGGAAAAAACAAAGGGTCAGTTTGAACGGTGCTGGAGGAAGAAGAAGACCCTGGAGCGGTCCCGAAGCTGTTAGGCAAATGACGATGGCGTGTCGGGACGCTGTTTGGTCCAGCACCTTCGATGCCGAGCCTTGAAGCGGCGAGGCGGACACCCGCCATGCGGCCTTGTCTCCACGGCTAAGGCAGTTGCCGCTTTAAGGTACTCCAGCATAGCTCGAGCCTTGATGCCTGGGGAGCTGTGAGCCACACAGCAGCCTCCAGCAAGTCACTGCACTGGCCAGAAGATGCTAGATAAGTCCATTATTGTACTTCTTCCATGATTCGTGGCTGTGGTGTTTGTGCATGACTTGACTGCATGACCATTCTATCACGTGCGACGGGCCTGAGGCATGGTGATGATTATTAGACTTGACCATTCCATGGGCCGCTTGCGACGTCCTGCCGCCAGAGCCTACTTGGCGATTGGGCAGATGTTTACACTCCCCAACGACTGTCGACCCTCCCGAGTTCCACCTCATCTCATTTAACAGGTCTCTTGGAGCTGCAGGTGATTGCGGAGATCGAGCTCCCGCCTGATCTGCCGCGTGGGCGATGCAGTGCTGGCTGACCGACCCAAGCCTCGACATCTGACACCTGCACGCGCCGACAACCCCGTCTTTGGAGCTGCGGGGTTATCCAGCATCGTATCCCTGCAATATGTCCAACAGGTATCGACGTGACCACCCTCGTTGTCAATAGACGACATCGCCCCTATTCTCTTAGAGTTGTCCGGCTTCCCTCCCGGCTCCCTCTGCTGGGTGATCGGTTCCAGCTGAAGGCTACTTGGGAAGCATCCTCGAGAGCTCAGAGGGTAAAGAAAGCACAATGGCTGGCAATTCTGAAGCTGGCTCCTCCGACTCTCAGAGTTCGTCCACAGAGCAACTGCAGACATCTAGCTTTGTTCCTATTGTACGAACGGACGATGAACCGTCCCCCCCAGAAACAATGCGTCGGACAAAGTCTAGTCGGCAGGCAAAGGGCAACTATGGTATAGTTCAACTTTGACATGTTTTCCACCGCATTTTCTTGTATGCTTTTATTACCTACTTACATAACACTCTTTCATTTTCCAGGGACCATGGCTTCGCACGAACAAAGCTCTGCGCAGACACAGTCTGAGGATGACTCGACCCTCCGATCCCAGCTTGGTAGCACCCAGACTCCCCAGTCACCCGCTATAGCACCGCAGGCCGACAAAGCACGAAAGCCCTCCGTAATGCGGCGGATGTCATCTAAGCGTCCGACACCTCACCGGGGCCAGGAGTTCTCGGTGGATGACGATGCCGACGAAGTTGAGCAGGATAATGCCCTTCAGCAGCAGGCAGCAAACCCCGAATCTTCTCCAAGAATCCATCCATTGAGGAGGAAAAGCTCCACTTTAAGACGGAGGGCCAAAGCTCAGATGACGACCCTATCACGAAGGAGTTCGAGGACTGATGGTGATGACGAATCGAGACTTCTGGAGCCGGATTCGGAGACATCTAGAGAGTCATCTTCTCAAGACCAGGATGGAGAAAACGAAGATGGCCATGTGAGTGACGCCGAGAGCTTCACACTGAAAGATCGCCAGGAAGCGATCAACGAAACACATCCATTTGGTATCAGGATCTGGAAACCTGCTTTATACAAAAAGAACCGGTCAGTCGAGAAAACCGCGGAGGGCGACATCCACTCTTCCCCCGGCGGACGTGTGAGCAATGTACTATTCGTGGTCAATCTGATGTGGACTTTGTTTTTGGTTGGTGGCTATCGCTCGCCGCATTGATAGGTGCCGTTGCTTGTTTCCTTTGTGCATTTTCCCCGAACGCGGTGGATTATGGGAGGGTATTCTTTGGTCTGTCCCGCTATCTGTTGTACCCATTCGGTTCCTTTGTCCGATTGGAGACGGATGAGCACTATGCTGAGGAGGACGAGGGTGAGGGTCGAAGTATTAGCGAGTATGAACAATGGCAAAGTGGTGATCTCGAACATGGCCAGCTCTTCTTTGGCCCACTCAACAACCGATCACTCATTGGCCGCAGGAGGAACAGTATTGACTCGGCAGCCAGCGAGCATGACAGTCTTCTCGGACGCACTGGCAGAGGTCAATGTCATGGAGGCAATCCGCCTAAGTCTAAGCGGCGATTATTTGGTCGGGGTGAATGGAGCCTGGGCCGAGTTGTATTCTTTACGTTTTTCTACTTCCTCATCGGCCCGCTCATGCTTCTTGTATCACTGATTTGCTGGATGATGGTGTTCTGGATCCCCATGGGCCGCGTGATGAATATCCTTGTCGATCATCTACGCCGTCATCCCCTTGCTCTTTCCTTTCACTCGGATACGACATATACCCGCTTACCATCCAGCCCATCTTCGTCTATTCTCGTATGCACCTATCGTGCTGCCGGTTTGCGGTATTGGAAATACACCATTGATGGGACCAATATATTCTTCATCAATCTCCTGGGCGTCGTGGCTTTTGCCATTTTCGATTATTGGATCTTGGGTGTAACTCTTGGGATTAAATCTTGGCTGACCCATCCAGGCTTGGTTTTCACTCTTGCGCTTCTATCTATCATTCCGTTGGCATACTTTATTGGCCAGGCCGTGGCTTCGATCTCTGCGCAGTCTTCCATGGGCCTTGGTGCCGCAGTCAATGCGTTCTTCTCGACGATTGTGGAAGTCTATCTATACTGTGTTGCTCTCAGCGAGGGTAAAGCTCAACTAGTTGAAGGAAGCCTGATCGGGAGCATCTTCGCTGGTATCCTGTTTCTACCGGGATTGTCTATGTGCTTTGGTGCGATTAAGCGCAAAACGCAGAGATTCAACGTTAAATCTGCAGGTGTCACCTCAACGATGTTGCTATTTGCCGTCATCGCCGCCTTTGGACCCACTCTATTTTATCAGATCTATGGCAGTGTAAGTCCTTGCCTAGTCTGTACACCACCGAAGTCACTTTGCAGCTAACGAATGACAGCATGAGCTGAATTGTCGATCGTGTGTTCACCATTCAAATCCTGGCGATCGGGATTGCCGTCGATGTTACTTCTCTCAAGTTCCAGCCGTAAATGACAAGTTCTTCCTCAAAGCCGTGCAACCATATTCCTGGTTTGCGGCCGTGTTTCTCTTTCTGTCATACGTGATTGGACTCTGGTTCACACTCCGAACTCATGCAGCTGTTATTTGGACCACTGAGGGAGATGAGAAAAAAGCAGCACATGCTACGCATGAGTCCTCTTTGCACGACATAAGGCAATCAAACCTTGCCAACGGACCATACGTAACAGGCGCGGACATGCAAAGTCAGCGAAATTCGATTCGAGACTCGCAATTGTACAAGCGGATCTTGGGACAGTCTTTGAAGCAGGTTGGTCTGTCTGACAGCAGCTGGGAACAGGTCGAGGGCAGTTCGGTACCTGACGGCGCGACGCCCCATGTTGTTCCTCCAAGACAGAATAGCAGTGACGACCACCCCGGTCTAAATCTACGTGGACTGACGGAGGAGGATAACGAAAATCTAGCGCGGCAAGTGGCAGAAGTAGCCGCGACCGCTGCAGCGGTTGCGGCTCGCGACGCCGCACGATCACAACGCAAGTCCTCTGTCAATCCGCAGGCAACGGGACGCCAACACCATAAGACCCCTGGTGCCCGAACGGGCCCTGTTGCCGAGGATCACGATGATGCCGGAGCGCCGCTCGATAGCAGTCACTCCAGTGGCGGCCACGATGCCCCCAACTGGGGTAAGGCCAAAAGTTCAATTATCCTTCTTGTGGCGACACTGTTATACGCGGTTATCGCAGAAATGCTCGTTAATACTGTGGATGTTGTCCTGGATAATGTAGATATCGACGAGAAATTCCTCGGCATCACCTTATTTGCCCTAGTTCCAAACACTACCGAATTTCTGGTAAGCTCGCCCATTGCGATCTGTCAAAGTCGAGGATCCGCGAATCTAATATGCTATTGTGATAGAACGCCATTTCCTTTGCGATGAACGGAAATATTGCACTTTCTATGGAGATCGGTTCTGCCTATGCTTTGCAGGTTTGTCTTCTGCAGATTCCAGCTCTGGTTTTGTATAGCGCTGTCCATGCACGATTTATTGAGCCAGATGAACTTCTCAGCCATTCATTCAAGTAAGTAACCTCACTTGTCACACATATCATGTTGCTAATTTGATTTCTCGCATTAGCCTCATATTTCCTCAGTGGGACATGGTCACCGTTATTCTCTGCGTGTTTCTCCTCTCGTACGTATACAGCGAGGGCAAGAGCAATTACTTCAAGGGCTCGATCCTTGTCCTCACGTACCTTGTTGTTGTGATAGGTTACTATCTATCTGGGTATAGCAACATGGAAATCATGGGCGTGGACCGCTTTGACACGTTGGCTCTTGGTCCCATCGCTCCAGAAAGGTTCTATACCATAGGAAGAACCAGCAGTGGAGTGGCTTACCCTGCCTCCTAAAGATGAGGATTTTGGAATGTGGGAGAAGCACACCTTCGATATCCTACCTCAATGACTGAAAGATCCCTCCCCCTCCTCACATCGATTTTGCATACAGACTCAGAGTATAGGCAACGGGAAAGACAACACCAAGCTATACATGTGCTATTATTTCTTCTTTCTTTTCTGTCTGAATCTTTCTCTTATGTATGTACCATCGAGAAATGGCCTTTGTTTTGTTGTGCTTGTCGCTAGGTTAGCCAGTAGTTAAGGTGATATATCCTCAAGCATACACTCCGTGGTTCATGAGCTATTAGCTATTGTACTTATTCCCGTTCACTCGAGTGTTCAGATACGCAATCAACAACTATAATGTCTTTTTTTTTCCATTCATGATATGATTGTGATGATATTACGAAGCAGTTCCCAGTTAAGCGTGTATAGTGATTTCTGGAAAAAGTAAAGTTAAACAAAAAAAAAGTATATATGCATAATATTTCCTGAAAGAGATGACTACTGATATCATTAAAAATTCGGCCATTCAAACAACGATGACATGCATGAAAATATATATTCAATTATTTGCTATTTCATTTCATTATGAGCCTCTGGCGGCTGCTTCAAGACCAGACAGAGTTTGTTGATCTGACGAAGACGGTGGAGGAACCCGTACTTTGCCGCACATAATAACATTCTGTCCCAATGGCGTCCAAGTAACATCTCTGGGATTGAGCGCCGCTTTGGGTTTTCCGGCCTCGTCCTGCTTTGAATCCGGACTTACATCGACACCTCCCCGCCCAAGATAGGTAGGGGCAACAGTGACGATGATTGAATCAATAAAATCGGCGTACTCAGGGTTCAGCAACTCACTCAACACCGTTCCGCCGCCCTCGATCATTACGCTTTGTATCCCTTCAGCTGCCAGTGCGCGGAAGATAGCCTCCCAACGCAGCCGCCAGCTTTGATTATATTCCACAATCCGCAAGTAGTCACCTCCATAACCCTTCAGCATCAACAGCTTTTGAGGATGAATCTGCGCACCTGGCGAGACCACGATCCATGGGGCCTTGCCTTTGCCTTCCACAGCCGCTCGGAGCATTCTACACTCCGGGTGGACATTCCACCTGCCCATCGGGTCGACAACCACCGGTCTGGGCTGCCACATCCTCCCAAGACCACCAAACCCTCCAGCGCCTTCGAGCCTGCAGTTCAGCCCGGGATTATCGGCAAGAACAGTCCCAACGCCAATCAAAATGGCATCATGGCGCGAGCGTAGGTAGTGAGTCATCAGTTTCGCCTCTGGTCCTGAAAGGACAGTCTGCATACCGGGCCTCAGAGATATCTTAGAATCCATTGATGATGCGTAAGACAGTGTGACATGAGGAAAAGTGCGCTTTTCCTCGTGCCGTGGGAGATAGGGTTCTAAGAACTCCAGTGAGAATTGGGGAAACGGTAAGGTGTCTGGTGGAAGGGGCGGTTTCGCACTCGACTCAG
The DNA here is from genome assembly GCF_000968595.1 of Rasamsonia emersonii CBS 393.64. Classification (NCBI taxonomy): domain Eukaryota; kingdom Fungi; phylum Ascomycota; class Eurotiomycetes; order Eurotiales; family Trichocomaceae; genus Rasamsonia; species Rasamsonia emersonii. Next base: position 168,208 of record NW_013563197.1, read on the forward strand.
ACGTCTTTGGAGGCGAGGGATTCTCATCTGTTTTTTTGATTTTGACAATTCCATGTCCTTGCTGATATTCGTACCCGTCATGAGGTATTAGCTTGACTTCCGGATTCTGGATTCGCCATTTGGAAGAGACATTGCGGACGTCTGTAACCGTCAAGAATTTGCCACCAGCCTCGATTAGTTTCTCTGGTTCCTCTTTGAATTTGGTGAAAATAGAAGATGGGAGGTAGCCTTTGGAAGCCTCGCGGCGCGCAAATTCCATCAGGCCCGAATTTCTCTTCACTTTGTCGATATAATCGAGATCATGGGAATGGGTTCGGCTGCTCCCAGGTGTCCTCGAGATCGTTATTGTTGAGTATGCACCCTCGAAACGAACAACTTTGATCTGGAAGTTGCAGGTCCCTCCTTCTCTGACGCTCTTTTTCCTTGACTTCTTGCCTTCTGGCAACTGCCGATTCTGTTGTGGACGACAGGTCGGACGCCGAAGCCGGCACATGTAGTAGTCCGTGGTGCAATGCCCCTCTTGGCTTGAATTCGACCTCTGCTTCACCCAGACATTATCGATGAACGGCCAGTATCTCTCAAATTCCTCAGTACTTATCTCAATCGGTTCTTTACACTCGAACATTACTTGTCTAATCTTGGCAATATTCGGAGGATTGTCAAGAAGACTGTAGTTTGCTGGTTCCCTTCGGCCAGCCTGGCCGTGTTCGCCTTGCGTGACAGCGTCCTCTGGCTGCCGGGCAGTACCATTTTGCGCTCCTTCCGACTCAGCGCTCGGACGGATTGGAGGCGCGAGCGTTCCCTGATTGGCTATGTTGACCGAGGTTTGCGTCCCATGTTGCGATGGCGAATGCTGCCGTGTTGTGGTGTCTTCTTCCTTGTCCGTCTCAACTCCGGCCTCTGACGCGGTTGCCAGCTCGCCTTCTAGCCGAACAAAAGCCCCGTCTTGGACAGGGCTGTGCTTCGCATTTGACGCGGCGGACTCCGGCTCCGGTGCCGAGGCCACACTAGATGGTTCAGTCTCCATGTCGAGAGGGTGCGCCAGAAAGTCCAAATTAGCTATACATGTAGCCGTACTTGCGGAGAAGCACCGCAAGACTGCAGGAGATCAGCTTGACATGGTAGTCCGAGGATTGTCCAACCGTTGAGCAAAGGCCACAGATAATATTTTCCGGGAAAGAAAAGAAAGATACGCGCCAGACAGGACTATTGACGTTCGTTCCGATTTGATCTGCGGATATGAAATGTCGCTGCTTGCATCCGAGTAGATGAGAAGCTCTTCCGCCGCGTGGGGCTAGCCACGCCTGTCTTAGCGGATGTCACCGGCAGCTGTTCCTACAGCCTATTAATTACTATTAATTAATATTATCTACGCAGATTAAAAGAAGTCTTACACACTATATTTTTTTTTATTATCTTTTTGCTCTCTACTCATACACTTTTTTGCTCGGTAAAAAAAAAAGATTAAATCTCCTCAGAAAGTTGAACTAAAATGCCCCCACGTCGGCTCCAGCACGAGCCAGGGTCTCATACACTCTTGGCGGCAGTTTGTACTTGATCATCCCGGCAAATATCATAAGATCCTTGGCCATTACAAGCAATTCATCTGCCAAACTCTGCCGGATCTCATTTTCGTACGCACCGGAATTGAGTCTCTCTCGCTCGCGGCCTATGCAGGTGATGCTCCAGATGATCAAGTGACCAATGTTCCGTGAGATAACGCTCGGGTAGGACGGGAACGCCTGTGCGGCATTCCGAATGTAGGGAACAGAGCCTTTAGCACGTAGAGGCAGGATTTGTAGCTCATTGATGGCCTGAGACAAGCGTTGTCAGCAAAAGGGAACCAATTGAAGACAAGGAGGGAAAGGGTTACGCCAGAGCTGGTAAAGGGGATGAATAGTAAGTAACATTTGGACTTACATCGAGAGCAGGAGCCCAATTTCCAGCCTCAACTTCACTCTTTGCTTCCATGATCCGAAGCAGCAAGCCACAGGCATCGCGATTAACCTGCCGGATCCGTTGATAGTACAGCGCGTTGCTGTTGTACAGACTGATCATGTTCTTCGCCAAGACGACCGGGTCGTCTACTGTTATCAGGCTGAGACTGCTTCCCGGTTCGGATGATCCTTGCTGGGATTGCTCATCGTGGTCCACTCTTGGTCGCAGTGGCTGTAATTTCAATGCGGACTGTCCCAGCTCCACAGCCACCGCATCCGAGAGCGCTCGGTTGATGATCTCGATGACACGGTCGTAATCTTCAGCCAGATGATACAAAAGAACCGCATCTGCAGTCAGTCCCTTGTCATCCGCTACAGCAGCCGCCTGCACTGTGATAGTCCGCAGGAACTCTTCTTGGTCAACCAACTTGATCAACTTGAGACGCTGCTCAATTGCCCCCTTGATCCTCACTCCGTCCGCACGAATGTCGCCGAGTAGCTTAGCAAAATCCCGGGTCTCCAAGATAAACTCTCGTAATGCCTCATGGCAAACCGAAGCCTGTGATTTACCGAGAGCACCTGGAAGATCGGCATTGAGACAGATCAGTGCGAAATAATCGACAGCCGCCTCAACGTTGCCAGTGCGGAATTCACGCGTGTACTGTGTGATGAGGTAGGCGAAGTTGATCTGAGGGAACTGCTTGGTAGTGAATGACACTGTTTTTTTTTGGAAAGTCATTAGCAAAACCTTACATGGCAGTGTGACCGTTGGTGAACTTACAAATTTCTTCCCCGGCTGTGTAGAAGTCGGATACACGCAACAAGCCGTAATAGTCCAGAGCAATCGCAAAATGCACGGCGCTCACCGGGGCGTAAGAACCGAGATACGAAACTGCTTGTTCAAACATTCCACCGAGGATCTGAAGCAGGAAGAAGGTCCCATAACCGCCAGGTGCTTCTTGTCCCTTCGCGAATACTCGCTGGCCTATTTCTGTGATATCGGTTTGAATATCTTCAAGGCCAAAAACCTCTCCAGCAATTTCCTCAGCACGGTCATCCTCTCTAGCGAGGGCGAACTGTAACCACATCCAGTCCTCCACGCCTTGACCGATGCCATCCAAGCGTCTGCGGCCGAGGTCACAGCGCCCAATGATTTTGTAACAAGCCATCCGATAGGGATCGACGGTATTCTCAGGCGCATTCCGCAAACGTTGCTGATACTCCCCATTGATTTTCTGTTGAAGATCCCTTGGTAACCTTCTACTCTGGGCGTAGGTGGTCATGTATGTGACGAATTTGTGGTCGAGGGACCTAAAACCAGGATCCTGACTCACGTATTCTGCGGCCTCGGTAATGAACCCGCAGCGGAGAAGATAGAAGATCAGAATCCAACAGTAATCGTCACCAACTGTTTGGAGTTCTGTCCCATCTGGAGCAAGATCCTTTCTCGCAGCCCGAAGTCGGATGTAAGCACGGATCTTGTTGATGGTCGAGGGAATTCCCCCTAGTTGGGCTTCGCGGGGATTCTTGGCTATTGCGGCCTCAATTTCAGCAAAGGAGAGCTTCTCTAGGAAGCTTCTTGAACCGTCGACTATCCTCTTCCTAAGAGCGGTGGCCCCCTTTGAATTCGATGCTTCATTCAAGTAATCGTCCGCAAACTGTCGTTCCTTAATAGCGCCAGGATCTGACAAGTTCGTTACGCTTGGATCTTCTCCCGTTATGGAGATCAGTGCACGATACGCTTCTGATAGCTGTCGAGGAACCTGCAATCATTTAGCCAAGAACCAAATCTAAGGACTAGCACACCTACATCGCCTCCAGCATGCTCTTCCACCTCCGCAAATTCGTGAAGTACTGGGAAAGGCCTTTCTTCGAGCCTGGCTCCGTTCAAACGCCGCACTTTATCCGCAAAGTAGCCCATCTTTTCCCGCAAAAAGCGGCTGTCCGGTGACTGAATATTTGTACCGTCATTTCGTTCGCTCGGATCCAAAAAGAGCTGGGAACTGGCCAGCGGATTCCCAGGTGGTCCAATGACAGATTTTTCGAGGGCAGATCGCCCAAAGACACTTCGACTACCTTCTCGCGGTGTGAAAGTGCCTGGTGGTTTCGTTTGCCTTGATGTTCGACCGAATGAACCTCTGGAAGCCGCATGATCGTCTCCCACAGCATCTTTCGGAGAGAGTCCGAAGTGTTGAAATATTTTCCGACGTTGCTCGTCCCAGTTGAGGTTTACCTTTTCCTCTAGAAAGGCATCGAAATCCCGATGGACACGGGCCAAACTCTCAGCAACCATCGCTTGCCGTCCTCGCTGCTGAAGGTTTCTCATGAATTTCTCGTTGTCCGGATCAAAGCTGTCGGTTTGCTTGAATGGACTGGCGGCGGCTGTTTGGGAGTCTAGAGCCTTCAGGTCACGCAAAGCATGCCCTGGAGAGATACCCGACGCGGCGAGCAAGTAATGACTTCAAAACACAAAAGCCATGAGCATATACAATATACGGATTCGAATTGGTGAAAGAAATCAGTACTCACGCTTTACTGTCTCGGCCAGCTTGGTGTGATGCCTTTGGGCCGCCAGCCCCAAGCTCTCTCGCTTTTCTACGGATATCGTCAAGTCCCAATTGAAGACTAGGTAATTCTCCGAAATTGGCATCTTGTGCCGTCGCAGAGAATGGCCTTTTTTTCCCTCTCTCTAGCAAACTGTTAAAGAAGGCGGGTTGTGTGCTTTGAGACGTTGACATGGATTGTCCCGAAGGCGGCTGTTGGTTTTGCCCAAGCATCTGGGATTGTTGTGGCTGTTGTTGCTGTTGAGATTGTTGCCCTAGAATCGAGAAGCTAGATGGAGCTTGGCCGGTTGTTGTGGTGGTTGTGTTTCCGAACGCGCTGGGTGCATTACTCGACGAGAAGATGCTGGCTGTTGGCTGCTGTGCTCCTGTAGATGGTGCCGAGCTGCTTCCCCCAAACAAGGAGCCAGAGAACGCGCTGGGAGCCATGGGCTTAGATTGTTTCAATAGCCAAGTGAACTGCTTGTCTTTGTAGCAAAGCTTCTGGGCGGACCTTGGGCAAAACGGAGATGTAACGTTATGTCCGCTACGGAACGGGATATAAAAAGAAAGAAAAAGAGAGAAATAGGCGCGGACCACCCAAGATTCAGCGTCTGAAATTTGGGGACCGCCTTTTATGAGTTGTGGCCGCCTTGCTGCATGTGGTGTTGTCAAGACTCGCTTTTCTCATCGCAGATCAACAAATACTTTGTTTAATCTCTCCACACGGATTATCTATTTACCGAGACCAAGTCCCTCTTCTCACGGATGGATATAATGAGCAGGAGCAGGCTTGAAGCTTCGGGTCCATGACGCTCTTTTACACGGGAGGAGTTTTTCGGCTCAAGCTTTCTTCATATACCGGTTGGATGGTTTTTAGGGATACTACGACCTCAGTGAAAGGGGCTTTTTTGCGGTGATCATGCCTGTGTTCCCGTCTAAGCCATTCCGCCGCACCCCGACAGCGTCGTCATCGCTGGGGGAACGATTAGGTGCCCTTTACAGAGCCAATTTACCAAAACACCCATTCCTTCTTTTCGGTCTCCCGTTCATCACGATTATGGTAGCGGGATCCTTTGTTCTTACTCCGGCCACTGCCCTAAGATACGAACGGTATGATCGAAAGGTCCGACAACTGAGCCAAGAGGAAGCCCTGGAGCTAGGACTCAAGGGCGAAGACGGAGAAGAAGGGATAAAGAGGAATCCAAGAAGGCATGTGATTGGCAGTGAGAAGGACGAATACTATGTACGGCTTTCTTTCCCTTCGATGCGGTAATTTGTGAAATGCGACGCTGACCCGTGTGCCGCTCTGCCAGAGACTCATGGCTAAGGATCTTGATAACTGGGAACAAAAGCGAGTCCAACGATTTAAAGGAGAGCCAGACGGGAGATTATGATGATATCTGGACCATTGAAATGAGCGCCAGGGAACTTTTGTCTTTATCTTTTTCCTCTTTGCATCAGCTTGGAAAGAAAGCAGATATGAGGTCGGCATCGGACATATGGGATTGAATGCGACGGGTTTTCGCATCTCTGGCGCTGGTAGGGTATGCAATGTGTGTCTATATGATTAAGCAGTGTATTATATTCAAAAGCATCATTATAGTTGAGAACAAAGCTTTTCATGCAGTCTGTTCTAACTGACCGCATCTTCAAAGAGCAACGTTTTCTTTGAAATTGCACTTCTAAGGGGCATTGAATCTTTTTACTCTTCCCCCCCCCCTCCCCCCCCCAACGTACTCTTCGATAGTGAGAAGATATTTTCTAGCCAGTCTGCCATTCCCTTGCGCCGATAATATTGTTTTGTTTTAGTCCCTAGCTGCAGCGAGGCGGGAGAAGACGCACTGACGGTGGTTTCTAATTGGATACTCGATGCATTGTCTACTCCAGATTGCAGGGATTGTAAAATGACAATTTTGCTCAAGAGAAATCATGACTTTTGTGCCCCTTGGTTACGTACCTGTAGTAACGTGGGCGCCTATTGAAGATGTCCTAGCGTGGCTCCTAGCGACTTGCCACCCGTGGCACTGGCGGCGATTGGAGTTCCAGAACGGCCATTTCTGGCCAAGCCACCCACGCGCACCCCCGATAACGTCATAGCGAACAACGTTTCTCCGGCCCCGTCAACCCTTGAGGCCTCCACCCATCCACCGCAGAGCGCTGATTAGGCGCGCCCTTCGCTTGCTTGTAGATCAGTGATATCAGTCCCTCGACTCCCTCCACCCTGCACCTCCAGAATTCGGCCCACCCAGCGACTTCGTCCCCAGCTGCGAATTTTATCGCTCCTTGCCCTTGGCCTTCCTTCTGCTCTGCGCTCCTATTATATTTTATATTGAGATACTGACCAGGTAAAACCCAAATCTGGCCAATCTCAGAATGCCAGCGCCTCGGTGATTGGCTGCACTCGTTCTCTCGGATGTGTCTCTTCTCGCTCGACTTCAATCTCTGCTAGGCTTCTAATTCGCCTCTCAGCGTGCATCGCAGTGTCCCTCGTTGCTGGGAATTTTCACATTGGGCCGGCGCGTACCGTTCATTCACTTTAAGAGGGACATGGCACGATTTGCTTCAATGCTGTCCCAGAATTGGTGAAGCTCCAAAGCTGGATATTGGTTCCAAAATGGATTGTTCCCCTCAACTTCTATCTGGCCCCGAGACTCGATTATAGACCTCGCCGTTGTGGGGTTCCCAGCTGTGAAGCCCATCATGCGCGGCACGGCGGCCTCTCAGCAGTCGCCCCCCTCTTGGGGTGCGGATATTTGTCCACATCAGCATGTCAATGTCTCAAACACACCTGCCGGATTACCTGCCCAACTATCCTCCCTGAGCGGCTCTTTTCCATCTCCGTTCTTGTACCCTGGCTATTCTGATGCAACATCCGCAGCCCCCGTCTCGAGTCCTAACTACTTTGGCATCGTGGTCGACAACTCCATTAATCCTCCCGATTCAAGTCCGGGCCCCTACACGAAGAAGAACTGGGATGCTCTTTCACAGACACACTCCTCGGTCCCAAGCCCGAGGCATCAAACTCAGTCTCCAAACCCTGTGTTGAAGCAGATTCTTCAACCGAAACGATCTGATTCCCGGTCCATAGACAAGAGCTCCGAAGAGAACCCAAATATCGCCCCTCAGAATCTGGCTCTGGACAAGGAAGCTCGAGACCCGACATTGCAAGATGACGGTGACTCCTCAGTTCCTCCATGCATGACGAGTATGCCAACAGAGTTATCAGCACAGGCTGGCGGGGACAAAGACAGTCCCCATGTTGCAGACGACCCAATGCTTGCATTTACGAGAGGAACAAGTCCTCAACAGATTCAAAATCCAAGGAAATTTTCGCCTGACAGTTATCGGTCTCTATCGCATCCAAGTTCTGGGATGACGCACTCTTCAGGCGCGGCTGGGCGAAATCCCAGCCTGTCACTGCCTTTACGCATCGCTCAACCATCTGGTTCAATTTCCCCAACACCTCGACGCGCAGAAACTCTACCTGTTTCTCTTGATCGTGAACCCGTCAACTTTATATCCGCTGAGAAATGCGCAGAATTGCTTGAGACTGTTTCCGAACAGGTCTTACTGCTGGACATAAGACCCTACCCTCAGTTTTCCCAAGCGAATATCCACGGATCCCTGAACCTCTGTATTCCAACGACGCTTTTGAAACGCCCGTCATTCAACACCGAGAAGCTGAAGGATACTTTCGTTGGCGAGTCGGAGAAGCAGAAATTTGCTTCCTGGAGGCAGAGTACCTACATCATTGTTTACGATTCAAACACAGAACACCCGCGAGACGCGGCGCTATTGACCAATGTCCTGAAGAAATTCACTGCAGAAGGTTGGCATGGCCAGGCATTGATTCTTCGTGGCGGTTTCGCCACTTTCGCCAGCCGTTTTCCAAATCGTATCCGAAAGCAGCAAGACGTGAAAGAGGCAAATTCAACCAAGCAGCCACGGTCTATGAGTTTGAGTCTGCCATCAGTCGCTCCCGTTGCTGGAGGTTGCTCGTTACCGGACTCTTCAGCAACGGCTCCTTTCTTTAGCAATATCCGTCAGAATATGGATCTGATGGGTGGCGTTGGTCAGATACCAGTGAAGCTTCCGGGGGCCTTGACCGAATCCAAGAGAGAACTGTTGCCTTCCTGGCTGCGCATTGCCTCTGACTCGAAAGATCGAGGCCAGACCGTCTCGGAGAGGTTCCTGAAAATCGAAGAGAGGGAATTAGAACGCATGCGAGAAGCCCTTTCCCCCGACGTCAGCTATGATAAGACGGGGTCGAATACTCCATCCAAGAAGTTCCGAGTGGCCGGAATCGAAAAGGGATCCAAAAATAGATATAATGACATATATCCTTTTGATCATTCCAGAGTACGGCTTCAGGATGTTCCCTTGGGTGGTTGTGATTACGTGAACGCAAACCATATCAAAGCAGAATACACAAATAAGAGTTACATAGCCACTCAGGCCCCTATCCCTGACACATTTACTGTGAGTATCGACTCTGCCTGGAAGCTTTGGGTTATTCTAATCATTCTTTCAGGATTTCTGGCGCGTGGTCTGGGAACAAGACGTCAGAGTGATCGTAGCCCTCACCGCCGAAGTCGAGAGAGGGCAAGTCAAATGCCACCAGTACTGGAACTCTGGAGACTACGGGCCTTTCAAGCTTAAGATCCTTGCAGAGAGACGGGTGTTCATGGATGCAACAACGGCCGACGATGAGCACTCGGAACTGACTCACCCTCAATCCACACAATCAGCTACCGCTGAAGAAAAGACACCCACACAAGAGCTTTATCAGACCGGCGATGAGGCTCCTTTCATTCTTATTCGACATTTCAGCCTCTCACACTCTGCCTTTCCTTTCCAACCCATTCGAGAGATAACGCAACTGCAATACGCGCACTGGCCAGACTTTGGAACTACTTCCCAGCCAACTCACCTCCTCAAATTGGTAGAACAGTGCAACAAAATAACGAGGACGAGCAGCAGTTGCAACATTAGTAATCATGAAGCCGAACCCGCAGGCCAAAGACCCATACTCGTTCATTGTAGCGCAGGGTGCGGCCGGACAGGCACTTTCTGTACGGTTGACAGTGTATTGGACATGTTGAAGCGACAACGCATGGAAATGTCGAAGTCTGTCTCAGGGAAAAATGCTGATACGAATCAAAACAGTCACCCTGGCGACTGGGTTTATGATGACAATTTAGATCTAGTCGCTAAGACTGTTGAAGATTTTCGAACACAGCGGCCGAGTATGGTGCAGAATCTCAGTCAGTTCGTGCTCTGTTATGAGAGTATTCTGGAGTGGGTTGTTTCACAATTGGGCGATGGAGGAAAGTTCTGAAGATCGTGAAATCTGATGCTAGGAGATACCCGTATATTGTAAAGCGTTCTCAAATGGGGGAAGGAGAGGGGCATGGCGTTAGGAAGCCTGGCATTCTAAGTTTCCCGGCGTGTTGGGGTTTCAATTGAAGTGCATTTATTTTCTCATCTGGAAAAGCTTACGGGATCATCGTTTATAGCATGGCTGGCGTCTTATGTTGGGATTTCGAGTCCATATTTGGAATGTTAGCCTAGAGGGTGGCTGATATAGAGAAAGTAAGACGATTCGCCTTCCGCCCAATGGTTTTAGACAAATATTTCCCACCATTGTGTTCTTTTTATATAGAAGTAGTCGGTGATTTATTGCGATAAGTTGGTGTTTCCCCCTTTACCCCCGCCTTTCTTTCTTGCCTTAATATTAATACTTGGGAGTTTGATTTAGTTGGAGGCGGATACCACACGGATTGCTCGTATTTCCCGTGAGCAACCAATTGACTTTCACTAATTTTGTGTACTCTCACAATACCCCAGTTTCAACGAGCTCTGCCTGAACTTAGTCCCTTCTGCCTACTCCTTACGACCACGCTTGCAACAATGCTAAAAAGTATTCAGATCTGGGCAATTATCTAGGCAACAGCAGTGGGTCTAGAGCTCATTCTGGCTTCAAAACGGCTCTACATACATAAGTATAAAATGGATTCGTTTCTGCCCGATTTTCCTTCGAGTGCACCTCATGTTCAATCACCGTGTCTCCAACTTTACCTAACTGTTTAAACTCCTCCGAGTCACATTCATCTGGACATCTTCTGAGCCTTCACTCCATGACTTAGGTGAAGCTTAAAAAGAAAACACAATGCTCTTAAACCTTCCCACAGAGCTTATCCAGCTCATTCTACAATATGCCACTACACCCAGTTATTTACATGCAGCTTTATCTTGTCGTACTCTGTTCCATATTGCTTCCACTTATCGGGACCTCGTCCTCCATCACTTGAACCAGACTCCCGGACTGAAATCTGAGCTTGAACAGCGTGAAACGAAGGACCTCTTCCTTCTGCTTCGAAGGCGTGCGGTGAAACACCTACATGGTGCTAATTTCTATGCTGATCGCATTCTATACAATTTCAATGGAAAGAGTATCGACGTGGGGGCCTCCTCAATCGCCGACAATGGCTGTTCCCCTAACCTCGCCTTGGTCCTAAGAGACGATGAGCTTGTTTACCTCTTTCACGCCGGTGTCAATGGATCAATTTCTCTAAAACGATCGCTGAAGTTTCCTTATGAACAACCTGGAACCGTCAAAATACTCAAAACGGCCTTTACCGGGGACAATGCCATCTCCACCCTCGTACGGTTTACCCCAACGATTGCGGATGAAGATGCCGATACGTCACATCCCTTTGTCAAACAAGCTCTAGAGTCTCGCCTGAATGGCGAGATTATTCTTCTCCATTACCCTCTTATCGATTCCAACAACTCTATGGCTGTCTGCAACTTCCCGGACCACAGCGACTATGAACCCCTAGCCCTAGCTGTCATGAGCAGGAACCAATTTGCGATCTCCTGGCAGCACGTGCATGATCATCACCACCATGAAGTGATTCTTTATGATGCCTCGGTCGACTGCCATGACGATTCGACATCAATAAGTTGTCTGTGAGACCTGTTTGTTGTCTGTTGCAAAGTACTGACATTGCTTAGATCTCAAGTACAGAGCCGCTATGGTTGTGGATGAGCGGGGTCTCTGGCCGCAGCGCGCAGAAGGCCAGGGCAGATTGGCTCTAGGGGAACCCTATTCAGAACTGGGGCCTGTAACAAGGCTTGCTTTCAATGACAGGGGCTCTCAGTTACTCTACTACTATCGTGGCTCGACGCTCTACAGATGCTACCAAAATATCCAGACGGGGAATCCCTTACAACTGCCTGGTGCATCAGCGTCGCATCTTAATTATTGCAGAGTGCAGTTCTCAGATTCGCTAGTCCTTCCTTTCTCTGTTGCCATACCATTCTTTGGCACACATAACACGTACCGTACGGAGCACAATCATGAGGTGTGTCGTTGGAGATACCTCAGTTTTGGGACCGCGACACATATTGAAGAAAACTGGACGGTGGCATGCTTGCTAAAATCAGAAGCTCACTGTCAGGCCAGAAACTGCGGGCATGAGCTAAATCGAGAACGTGGACGACGTCTGAATATGTGGACTATCGTCGCCCGTCTTTGGGGATATCAAAAACCGACCAACTCGTTAGGCTGCATTATCGCAACAGCAGAAACTGGGACCCGAATTGCCATAGCAAATTGGAATTTGATTTATGTTTGGGCTCTTAATCCCCATGAGCTCATCGAAGAAAATACAAGTGATTTCTATCCGGAGTCATGGCGATCTGGGAATCCCAACGTCGTGGAGCTGCGGCCCATTGTACTCCGTTTGGAGGCCGTTTGTTTTAAACTCAATTTCACCGAAAACGAGAACGAACTCGTAGCATTGACAGACCGAGGATTGATGGTGTGGAATCTCGGCCCACGAGGAACAGGGGCGCGGCATACGCGAATACTTGATGTTCATTAGGAACAAACGTTAAATTGGCAATAATAGCGCCAGTTCCATGTGCATTCTCTATGGAAAATAAAAATGATAAAAAAAAATTCAGAAGTAAGGCATGAACGGGGGAATACTCAAACGCCGTGAAGGGTCGGACAAAGAAATGATTGCATAAGGTGGCACTCGGCGATTTTCAGCCCATGCAGCGATCTGTTTATGCAGATTTCAATGATGTATAATCCGTTATCTAGCAAGTACATGTTTCAGGAGTGAAATACGAACCAATCAAGTGGCATTCCAGAGTACTTTCTCTGTCAGTTCCTTTAGACGACTCAGGCAGTGACCCAGGCAATCCAAAGGCGTCTCGATATCCAATGCCATCTGACCAGGCGTTTCCGAAAAAGACCTTACTGAGCATGAGTGACCCAGATGAAACATTAAGTACTGAATAACAGAGCAAATGGAGGAGCACTTCGATAGAGTTCCTTTCTCCACATGGAAGCGGTATTTTGCCTGCGAATTGGGAATTTTGGACCGCACCCTGTGACAATTTCATGCCACAAATTCTCAAAGACCATCTAGGGAACCTGTTCAACATTCGTAGTTATTTTGCCTACTCCGTATGACCCACACGTACAGAGTACACATATTTGACACGCTGGGGAGGACAAGACATATTGCTTTATGTATTTCACTCTATTGATCACTATTGATCAGGCAGCAAGAGTGTTTCTTTAAATCGGTCTATTCGTGCGATTGAAAAACCCACTGCAGTCCTAAAGTACACATTTACCTTTGCTCTTCTCCTCCCCCAGAAAGAGCAAGAAATGTGACAATAAGAAACACCCACCAGTACCTGAACAAATTGAAACGAGTCAGCATCCATTAGATACAAGGCAAGCCAAGGAGGAAAGGCGCAGAGGCGCACGACTGTACACCTGGTGGACCCGGAGGCCTGATATCGAGGACAACTTACTTCTGGAAAAATGTCTTCTCGGCGACTTCCTCCTTATCCTTTCCATCCGGACCAAGAACCACGGGTTTATTCAGGTGAGGACGCGGGCCAGCATCGGCGTGGACCAGATCGACATCCAACATTGAGGAAGAGTGGTTCGAGGGCAACGTGAATGAGACGTGGTAGAGCTCATTGGCGGGACTGAGATGAAGCAGGAGTTTCGGGCGGCTTTGATCATCTGTGATCACCTCTCCGGCCAGCGAAGACCGTGATATCAGACTGCCGACCCATTGCTTCGAGTTGGAGGGGGTGGGAACGAAAAAACCGATGCGGATGAGGTTTTCTGCTCCACCGTCGCCCCCGACAGGAGTCCGGTTTGCATCCTCGGGAGGATTGTATGACAGGACGCTTGTCTCAAGTGTTGAGGGATCGTATGCTACCTGGGCAAGGAGTGACGGTTGAGGAGATGCGACGGGCCAGAAGAAGACATCTGCCGAAGCCGGTAACGTCGTGGATTGGGCGACGGCTGCGGTTATGGAAAGAAGGGAGGAGAATATGAAGACGGAGAAACGCATCCTGAGCGGGATGCGACCAAGTGCTTTCTACTCTGTAGCCTTGTTGTCTTATTTCCTTTTCCTCTGGTGGCCTGGAAGACGGAGAGGCGGAGGCGGAGCGGCTTTCCAGCACCGCAACTTTGCGGCTGGGCCGTATCGTAGACACGCTGCCGTGACCGGGGGTCATCAAGTACTGTACAGTACGGAGTACATACACATAACTTTCGCTGCAACAGAACGATCTAAACAATACCATTCATGTGTGTATACTTAGTTACTACCAGAAGAAATCACCAGTCTCAGGTTTCCCCAAATTTTCGAGAGTAGCGGCTCTATGAACATGTACCACCGGTAATTATCCTGTATGCTGTACATTGTACTTCAAGATACTGCTGGAGTAATATATCGAGGCTGCGCAGGAGCTATTCTTGACGGCCAATGGAAAGATGGGCTGAGATATGCAATAAAGCAGAGAAAGAATAATAGAAGCAGTCTCTGGAAGAGTAAAAGTATTGGAAATAATTTCATGATTCTTAGGAGCTCTAAATTTGCTCAACCATCATGCTCCACACAATGTAATTCTTCCAGATGTGTTTAATTCAAAGTTCAAAAGAGCACGGTTTTGTGAGATGCATGAACAGGCATGTGACGTGAGCTTGAAACACAGAATACCCTATCTATGCCACTGGATCTCCAATTCAGGTATTCCGGATGGGACTTACACACCACCCACAGAGTCTGATTGTGGGCTGCACGGACTACAGTGCTCCGGCAAGAGGGCATGGTTCCAGGTCCCTCCGCAGAGCTTCCGGAAGAGATCCAGCCAGCGATCTATGACTAAATTAGTCCATCCTAAATGCATGGACAGTACGGAGTACAGAGTATACATCTTTGACCCCTGAGGAGACGTCTATATAATGAACCATTATATTGTGCTGCCATGTATAATTCAATTCAAAAACAGCGTTCTTGCACAGAACACATGTCGCTACCCTGGACTCCATCTAGCTACGAGTGGGGACGGGGTGCATGCAGTGACAAGGGTAGCTACTATTAGCTACTACTACTAGGTACCAATACTAAGATTACTAGGAAGTAAGCTACCACGTCGACAAAGCAAAATGCCCAACGATAGCAACGACAGCTTTCGCAATCCCCACTGGCCACGCCCGGTGAAACGATTCTCGATTGCCACTCCCGAGTCCAGACAACCCGCAGTCCTCGGAGGGGCGCCGGTCGCCGGATAGCACAGGACCGACAGGACTGCCATCAGCAGACGCCGTTCCACCTCGCTTACTCGGGCCCCAACACCTGTGATTCTGTCTTGTTCTCCAAATTTCGAAGTTGATACCGTTAAAGATTGAATCCTGCTTCTCTGGCATTCTCTGTTCCAGCTGTCAGCGAACCTGGGCACAGTCGTCCGCGAACATTGCCTGGATCCAGTGGGGTTCCGAAGCTTCATTGTTTCCCCGCATTCCAAGCGGATTGTCCGTACATACTGTTCCAGCCTCGAGTTCTTCGAAGTTCTTCGAATTCTCCGATTTTTGCCAAGGTGCTCCTGTGTTCTTCTGCAGTGACGCCCGCTGCCACCGTTCTGTGGCACCTCAGGAGTGGCTGTCCCGTTCCATCAATTGCCCCAACCGGTATCGAGGTGTCACAGGACTTTATAAGCCATGTCTTCTTTACCATACCGCCGTCTGCCGTCGCATCAGACATCAAGACAGGCTTCGACGGATGATCGAAACGGCATCCAAGTCCAAATGGATTACTACATCGGCATTGATGTCGGGACTGGTAGTGCCCGCGCTTGTATTATTGACAACAAGGGCGATATTGTTGGCTTAGCCTCGGAGAACATCGGTCTGTGGCAGCCACAGCAAGGTTACTATGTAGGCTGCCTCTAAATCGTCACGCTTTGGAGACTCCTCGCCGTTGCCAGCCCTCTCACTAACGCCTCCTGCTCCTGTAGGAACAATCCACCTCCGATATCTGGCGGTGCATCTGTATTTCTGTTCAACGCGCCATCAGCCAGCATAACATCAACCCATCCTGGATTCGGGGCATTGGTTTTGATGCTACCTGCTCTCTGGCTGTCTTTTCTAACGACACTGATGAGCCGGTTTCCGTGACGGGTCCTAATTTCGACACTGACCGTAATGTCATCCTATGGTTGGACCACCGGCCAGTTGAAGAGACTGAGAAGATCAATGCGACTAATCACAACTTGCTCCGCTATGTTGGTGGAAAAATGTCCATCGAGATGGAGATTCCAAAAATCCTGTGGCTGAAGAACAACATGCCTAAGGAACTCTTCGACAGATGCAAGTTTTACGACTTAGCCGACGCCCTCACGCACATTGCGACTGGAAACGAGAAGCGAAGCTTCTGCAGTGTCGTCTGTAAACAGGGATATGTCCCAGTCGGAGTCGACGGAAGTGTCAAAGGTTGGCAGGAAGATTTCCTGAAGGAAATCGGTCTAGAGGACCTTACAAAAGACAATTTCAAGCGAATTGGAGGAGTCAACGGGGTGGTGAGCCTTTTTCTTTTCTTCCCCTCCTTTCCTGGAATCACTACACCGTGTTATTTCCCCTCATATTGTGATTCTGGACACTGTTGATTTGTGAGTATCCTTTCTAACTGGCATCCTTCTTAGAATGGCGAATATCTCAGTGCTGGTGAACTGGTGGGTACGCTGTGTGAAAAGGCCGCAGCTGAACTTGGCCTGCCGCCTGGAATCGCAATAGGCAGTGGTGTCATCGATGCCTATGCAGGATGGATTGGCACTGTCGGCGCCAAGGTGAACCTGGAAGGCGACGAACTAGATTCAGAGGTCGCCTCAAATGACCGAACCCAAGCGTTCACTCGCCTGGCCGCCGTGGCGGGCACTTCGACCTGTCATCTGGCCATGTCTCCTAACCCGGTCTTCGTCCCTGGTGTGTGGGGGCCTTACCGAGACACCATCCTCCCTGGATACTGGATGGCGGAGGGTGGTCAGTCTGCCACAGGAGAGCTCCTGAGGCATATCATTGAAACCCATCCGGCGTTCAACCAGGCGCTATCAATTGCAGAGTCCTACCACACAAACATTTATGACTATCTCAATGAGCACCTGAAGGAGATGGTTCAAGAGCAACAAGCTCCCAGTATCTCGTACTTGGGGCGCCACTTTTTCTTCTATGGAGATCTTTTTGGAAATCGCTCTCCTATCGCGGATTCCCGTATGACCGGCTCCGTTATCGGCCTGACCAGTGATAAATCGGTCGATAGCCTTTCCATTTACTACTACGCAACCTTGGAGTTTATTGCTCTGCAGACCAAGCAAATCGTCGAGACCTTGAACAAGGCTGGCCACAACATCAACTCGATCTTCATGTCAGGGTCCCAATGCCAGAATGAAATCTTGGTGAAGCTGATTGCTTCTGCTTGCAATGTTCCCGTCCTCATCCCACGTTACGTTCACGCAGCTGTGTGCCATGGCGCTGCCATGCTCGGTGCCAAAGCGGCTAGCGCTGACAGTGAGGGAAAGACAGAAGATCTCTGGGAGATTATGGACAGGATGAGCAAACCC
Source organism: Rasamsonia emersonii CBS 393.64 (assembly GCF_000968595.1). Lineage (NCBI taxonomy): Eukaryota > Fungi > Ascomycota > Eurotiomycetes > Eurotiales > Trichocomaceae > Rasamsonia > Rasamsonia emersonii. Next base: position 185,627 of record NW_013563197.1, read on the forward strand.
GGAAGGAAAGTTCTCCCTACAACCGACCCTCACGAAAAGGCGCTACTGGATGTCAAATACCGTGTCTTCCTTGAGCAATGCTATAAACAGCAGGAATATAGGAACCTCGTCGATCAGGCCATAGGCTCGTGGGAGAAGACCAAATAAGAACGCCTCAACTAGGAATTCCAGTTTCAAAGGAGACCCATAATCGACGTATACGAGGGAGGGGCATTGTTTGGAAGCTGGGCTTATTGTTCGCCTCTAATACAAAGATAGACCGAGTTGCGACGCTACTAGGTTAGGTAAAGTACAGTGTTGTAGAAAGCGGTTTGATGCATATACGTATATATAATTTTTTTTGTCGATCTTTCTTTCGAAAACGCCAAAAGTCTCCACTGTAAGCGACAATACACAGAAACAAATAAATCGTATATACACTCTCGTTTCTTTGTTGTTAGGGTTGGAAGAGGGTGAGCAAAGATTAAAGCGTAAAAAACTTGTGTTGGTTGCAATTTGTTTCAGGAAAACAGTCAACGAACAAGCCTTACAGGTTCCACTTCGCAGAGTGGTATGAAGAAAAAAATACGTGGTTTTTATTATCGACTTTCCAGGCAGGTTTAACATCCATATTCCTTGCTATTTTTTTTTGCCTGCCATAATTTCTCGTTGTACCCCTCACTAATATGCGGTATGTTTACCTAATTTTGCAAAAACAGTACAAAAATGTTCTTATAATAAAGTTTGAAAAGTACCTTTTCATTTTCCGAAAAGATACGTTGGTGACGAAATACTGTCATCCGCAGCAATTTACTCAAACTATTCTCTAGCTGTCATAAGTTTTGTTGCGTGAGAGTACCTAGAAGCCTGGTATTTCCTGAGGGGATGCCTTTTTGACATCGACATCAAATGTCCACCCAATTTGGTAAGGATTCCCTTACTCTAACTTCGAGACACCTCGTGTACTCGGTAATGATAAATTTCACCGACAACTTTCCTCAGCCATCCATGGGAATGACCCCAGAGAGAGCTACCAAGCTCTCACATGGGAGGACGGTCGCACCGGTAATTGGTGTTTTATTTATTTATTTATTTTTTTTCTCGCATCATCGGCCCTGTATTACCAGAAGGTCGTCCAAGGTGGAATCGGAGTATGAGCAGAAATCCCCGATTTAAACGGCAAAAGTCATTAAACTCTGCTGTATATATTGGTGCCGGCCTGGTGTGGATGCTCTCGCTAGAACACTCAGTCAGCATGCCAGGCAAAGAAACAAGGACAAGGAATAGCAATTACCGAGTCCGCGTGACTGTTGTGATGAAGGGCTCACTTGGTTCATAAACATGCCAAGTTCGATGGTTTGTTAATTCAGTGATCTGTATCAAGGATGGGACTAGTCTCCATGTTTGCTAATTCGGGTGGTATAGAATTTACATCTCCCTCCGAGCGGTCTTCTATTCCGTTTGTCGCAGGTTCGATGGTGGTGTCTGATACATTCCCTACCGGTCTACTTTCCTCGATCCACTCCCTTCGCATAACTTGGATTCGCTTGGAATGTCCCAGCTTCTCGATCATAGCAAGGCCATCAGTGAATTTGGCGCGAGGAAACAAATCATCAAGCCAGAGCTGATAGAAGTTCAGTAGATGCGCCATATCCGAGAACTGAAGCACTAGCATTAGCAGAGGCAACGCGTATCTCGTGCCAGTATCCCGTTGAGGCTTACTTCGTGTCCCTTTCCTTTGAACTTGAGTTTGGATTTCGCTGTCCTGCGCAGTTTTGGAATACCATTTTTTGACAGCAAGCTTGGACAAAGACAAATATTAGCACATGGGGGCTGTGATAATATTATTCATAGCCTAATAATAGTGACTTACCGAGTTTCGTCAAGCTTCGCGATAGGATGCCTCTTTTTGGAAACTTTCACCTCCTCATCAAGGCCTAATGACGGCCCTGAGCTAGCTGATGTCGTAAACTCCTTAGTAGTATTTGCGCCAGCTCTGTTGGGCTCTGTAGAAATGCTGTTTAGGACCTCATCAAGGCCAACATCATAGTCGAAAAGGTCATCAATGTCGTCGGCAGAATGAACTTCGGATTGTGCCCGGTGATTCTGTGGGAGAGCTTGGTCGTGATCAGACATGCTGCTCGATAGGGGTAATGTCAATTGAGCTGAAATAATTTCATTGAGATCCAAACAACTGTAACATACATCTTATATTTGCATAACCTCACTTGCATACACGCATTGGTTTACCAATAATGACCGCGTCTCCTACGCGACAGAATGACGCGACGGTCACGTTCCGATGAATCTAACCCGTTTTGGAGCTACATCCAACAATGGTTAGCTCCGCACTAGCCTTTGTCATAACCGGCACCAGAGATGATCCGGTTAATCCAACCCCGAGAGTCCGACATCCCATCCGCCGTGGGCTCCAACTTTACCTAGAGAACTTCTAGAGTCCGAGTTGGGTCCTCTTTGGGTATCAATTGCTCGATACCATGGCCAGCGATCAACAAAAGGTTCTTGTGCCCCCCAAAAGGGTCAACACTGACTATCCGGTAAGCTGATTTTCCCCACTGCCTCGACGATGTATTTGCTAACAATGTCTACAGTTGATCGACTCTGATCCGTATTTCGCACCTAATGGCCCAATTTCACTCGAAGCTATCTGACTGCGTACAGGCACATCACACGAGTAATAAGATATGCCAGACCTTCCGACTATGCAGTGGCTGGCGGCATGGCTGCTGTGTCCCCAATTGCTTTCTGGGTTATGGAAAGAGTCAGTCCGTCTCATGTAGGCAAGGGAGGATTTGCCCCGGTGATGCGACTAGCTACTGTGATCGGGCTTCTTGGAGGATTTCACATATTCTACCAGAGATCCGTCAGTACGTTATGATAGACAGCCCGGGAGTCCAATTGTCGTGACAATTCCACTGATTTGTGATCAGACCGTTTCTATGGCTTTACCGAGAACTCCCGAGAGGTTGAAATGGATATGAGAGAAATGGTGGACAAAGTTAAGAAGGGCGAGCCCCTCTATGGAACCTCGAAAGTTTCAGAATACCTCCAAGGTGTGGCGGCCAGGAACTCACGATACTCGGGGTTATTTGTGCATATCCTCCCTTGGTTCAATTTTGTCAATCACAATCAGGTGAGTCCATATTGACCAAGCATTCCTGTGAGCTACGTCTCACTTCTATGAAACTAGCACGGTGTCGATACGGCCAAGTACTATCAGCAAGCAGAAAGGGAGCTTGAGGCAGAGCGCTTGGCTAGAGAAGGTTCATCATGAGGCTATCAAGACCGAATATTACGTATCAGTCAGCAGCTTTTTCTTATTCTAGATTTATAAACAAGAACTTGCGAGGCAAGATCGCGTCAAACATCGCCCAGCTTGGTTTGTCATGTATTTATATTCCCGAAATAGGACACTTGAGTTTACCAGAAAGAAGACCCTGACTTCACCGTTCTTTTTGTAGAGTACTTTCCGTTATGTTGAAAGATTGGTCAACATTCTCTGGCAGGAGTTTCGGGGCAGAGGGGCCATTGGCAAATTCATGCTGCTTAGTCAAATTCTGTGTTCAGTTCCCGGTTTTTCTTCGAACGAGGGTTGGGTGCTATGAGTCACAAAATAGTTAGGAGAATGAAGCCATAATAGTCTCTTTTGGAGTTCACCTTTTTCGTTCTCTTGGATATAGAAACGTCGAAGCAACATGATCGCTTCCTTACGGAAAACACCGCCATATACAGTGTAAGGCGGATCTATTCCAGAGCTTCAACGAATTGGTCAGTATTTGTCTGGAGGGTTACAAGGTGGAGCTTTAGGACTGACTCAGAATGCAATGACAATACACTCCCTGTGCCACCAAATCTGTCGTTGGGGCAGCCAAAGAATACGCGTCTGATTTCGTACTGCCTGAGGGTAGATGCACACATAACGCACGGTTCAACCGTGACATAGAGATCAGCTTGTCGAAATATCGACCTCGGATGACTCCGGAGGGCTTCTTCAATGGCCAGAAACTCAGCATGTCTCGTGCCCTGATTGAGATGATCAGATCAGCTCGGATCAAACATGATATTAAGACTTGCTTCGGGCATGACAGGCGACTTCACATATGCGCAGCAAGTTGTGCCCGGTAATGACACTCACATTCATTGACCTATTGGTGTCGTTCATTCCAGTGCCGATAATTTTCCCCTCGTGTACAAGGACGCAGCCCACTGGAGTCTCTCCCTTCGCCAACGCCTTCTCTCCCTAAATTTCAACGTCAGCTGGATCACTTGAATGGTTGGTTAACGTACCATCATAAGTGCCTGTTTCATAAAATATCTTTGCTCTTCTTCATCGTCCACGAATGTCTCAGGGCTCTGTTGGAGGCTCTGACACGATCGCATATTTTTTATATTATATTAGGCGTATGTTCTTATGTCTAAACGGGATTTATGAAATGAACAATATGCAACACCTATCCACTATCCACCGAGAAAGTGCATAGTCGAGAATCATGTCCTGTACTGTAGAACTTTAATTTCCACAGTAGATACGATTGCTAGGAAAAGAAGTCTAAATCAGTCCTCGGGTAGTCGCTTAGGGGCAAAGAATTAAATATCAATAATAAGTACCTAACTATTTACCTGTTAATCGGTCCGGAGTATTACTGGGTAGCGCTGGAAGGGATGGCCGCCGGCAGCCGTATGACGATTTGGGATGACGTGAACGTACCGAATAATTGCAGATAAAGAATTTTTCAGTTAAGCGTATCGGATATCTGAGAATCTTGTATCGCTCTGATACAGAAGACACAACGTCTCTCCTTTTCCTAATGTACTGAAGATGAGAAATGATGTATGACGAGTATACCGAGGCCTATTGTGTAGTTGAGTATTAGTTCGATGTTCCTTCAATGAAGACTTCCATTAACAGGTTAGTAGCAAGGACCGAGAGAACAGACACGTCTTCCAAAGTTCAAATACTTGGTAAGATTACTGTGGTTAGTATTTTAATTGTGGGTACTCCATTGGTACCTATTAGGTAGCGGGGATGACCCCTCATGATCCAATCGGAGTGAGGCAGTGTTGATTACTCTTCCGACGCCCATAGGAACCGTGTACCTAATATAAATAATACATCAATCCAGGCTTGCCTTTTATTTTGCCTCGACAAGCCTTGCAAACAGACAAGCGAGCAGATGTGGGCAAATCTCCATGGACCTAATGCAGATTGACCCATGGCCGCTCGAGATGGATCAAGGTCTCGAAACCCGGGAGCTGGAAGCTCCAAATCCGAACCGACCTCTTCCATATTCAACGCGCAGTTCCAGCCACGCTTATCGTCCGAAGCACATGGGACGTTCTCACAGCTGCGAAAGCTCATTGAGGGGAGACACAGCACTCAGCTTCGCTTAGGTGATAGCGTCAAAAATGTTCACACATTGATATGCCTTTCCCTGAAAGTCGGTCTTGAAAATGAAGCTAAGAAGGATATTATTGAGACTGACAAAGAACGGCACATCTTAGACTGTTTGGATGTTATACAAATGGTCATTGAGACGGCATGCCAAGCCTTGGTTGAGAAATTGGATCCAGAGCTCCTAGAACAAGACATACATGTGCCATTGTATGCTTGGCTAATCATCCAGTTAATTGACCTGAACAGCAAATCGCGGCTAAGGAGCGTAGAGGAGAAGATTCACAGCCTCCTCTCAAGCATTGTTCGCTGCCAACATGAAGTGTCTCACTTGTGCTATTCTCGCTACTACTTTTCTGCATTTCTAGGTGCTTTGGCTACTGGTATGTGATAAGTCACCATATACTGGATGGAAGTTGACTGAGGTGACGCTTCCCAGATATCCTAGCATCGCTGGAAACTCTAGATTTGCCAGATCTAGGAGAGTCCAACATCGTGGTACCTGGTCCCGGAGGGTCACTTGTTACAGATTTAGACAGGTTGGGATTACCTCGCGACCTCTTCCGGAATAAGCTTCGTCTTGGGCTATTCCCTCAAGCAACATTTTCGCTTCTTCAACTATTGCATTCGATGATGCCGAAGTTCATGAACAGCTCCCAGAGTTTCCCGACATCTGCCATTCAACAGGATTTGGCTTGGATTCTGAACTTATATCAACGACTGTGGAGAGTCATTCTCCGGTGGATTCGCGCCTTCGGAGCGAGTTTTCACCAGACCATGGTTGAGATAGTGGTACAGTTCCTTACATGTATTCAGAGATGTACTGAGAACTCCTCGGCCATAACCAGGATGATATCACTGGACGCCAAAGCCAGTAGCATTTGGCTTCAAAGTTTGGCGGACATCTTTTCTATTCAAACATTCTGCCAAGATTCTGTCATTCAGCTTACCTTGACTCAGTGTCTCGAAAACGTCTTGGAATTTGTCCGGCGCTCGCCAGCGGTCAGAATATGCATGGAAAATATTCTCTTACCAACGCTTTTAAATCTGCGGCGTGACGAAGCACTGTTTCGGAAGAATCGAGAATCATTCCAGGCAAGTCACCGGCGTACGAGGTTCCCTTTCCAGCAGCCGTACTGATACACTTTTTCTAGGAGGCCATTACTAAGGTATTGGACGAACATGCTCACTATGCCTCCCATCAAACCAAGATCTGGAGTTCCAATGGTACAAATGAGCTCAGCTACCTGGTGGAAAAGAGAATCAGACTAATGTCCGGGATTATTTAGATTTCGAGCCAGAAAACCGAGCAAGGAAACGCATCCGCCTTTCGCGAAGTCAGATTGATTCCTGTGGCACCAGTCTTTTCCAAAAGCTTGTGAACAAGGCTTGCAAGCTTATAGGTAACGAAACGCCAATGGATTTACATGGATTAAGTGGTTCTGTATTGTAAGGTCCCCCAAATTATATTACTAGCGATAGTACTAAAGGTTGCATCTAAAGTGAAGTTTTCCCGAATCTCTCTGATGAGAATAAATGCGACTTTCTCAGAACTATTGGGAAAATTCCCTGCGCCGCAGTCGGTCTCTTGTCGGAGTCATATTCCGACAACGACGAGGAAATAGAAACCTTTCATTGTCGCATCTGCGACGCTGGGCGAGCTGATTCAGATCTTGTGCTACCTTGGCATAGCCCAAAATTTGACGAAATACGGCAGACATTATGGGATTTAATGCCAACTCTTGCACGCACTTCGACCCTCAGAATAGCATCAATGCTTACCATACGCAGACTTCTAAATCATGAGCCGGAGTATGGCCGCTTGTCGATCAAGTCTTCGGCCTTCGGCGAAGTGTGTCTTCATTCCCTGAAAAGCTCATCTAGAGAACTTCGATTAGTCTCTGGGTATGACTAACTTTCGTATGGGCGATTCCGGGTGCTGACAACTTTTCAGGAACATTCTTCCTTGTTTTGTGCGCAGATGCGTGGATCTCGAGCTCCGTCGGCGCAACTTTGTTATAATTTTTGAGTGCCTGAAGAATCTTTCTGAAAAGAAGGACGTTCCTTATCAGGAGACTTGTATTATAACTCTTTGCCGATTAGCTGAGTAAGCGCTCGTGTCTTACTGTAGAATGATATTAAAGAAGCTGACGGTTGTAGGGTTTCGGGAGATGAAGAATTAAACATTATTCTCCTTCGTCTGCTGGAATACTTCGGGCACACAAATCCATATGTTTGTGCGGTAGCGTACACAGAAGTAAGTAGGGTAGAACGTTTGTTGACATTGGACACTTCCACTAATAAGTAACAATAGCTCGCAAAGCTCGCACAGCTCCTTTCGACGACTCCTGCAAGTCTCCTTCGTCCTTTCTGGAGGTCTTTGTCGATCACAGTTGTCAAGAACCTACAAACTCGCCCACATATGGCAGAACAGCTTTGCGATCTCTTGGGAATGGGAGTGGATGATCTTCTCAGATTGACCGAGGTTCATATTCTACCGTATCTGGTGCTAACGCGTAAACGGGATATTATTGCGAGAATCGGGGCAAGCTACCAGACGGCAAAGTCTCCGTTTGAACTGTGCACGGAGAAAAATAACTTGGCTTCGATCCTTGCCTTTTTATTGAGCCAACCTTCATCGGATCCTGAAGGAATGATTCTTTCACTTTTCGCAGATGTAGATCCGGAATTCCAAAACCGCTCGCTCGCAGCGTTCCTCAGAACGGAGCCCATTCTCATTGCTCGTGATCTTTTGAAGTATCTTGGCGATGCCGGAGAGGACAAAGAGTCGAGGGTAAGGTGAATTGTCTGACTTATTTAACTTGTTCTGACCTCTTGCATCTCATAGATTCATCGGGCTCTTCATCTATTAGCGAGTTATGTGCCAAGGAAATCGGCCCCAGGTCCTGCGACTTCGAAGCATCCGAACGTATTGGGAAATTTCATAGAGGAGCACATACTAGGGATCATCACTGAATTTGCAGATGCTATTAATGACGCACAAGTCCGACTGCCGATCATGGAGAAGAAGCGCAACATTCTAGCAATTGGAGAAATGATTAAAATTGCAAGAGGTCACATAAACAGCGCGTTGCCACAGGTTTGTCACTCTACATCACTGGTTCAAGAACTCTGGAGAGCTAATGGCCTTGATCAGATTTGTGCTTGCCTTAGATCTGCCCTTGATATTGAGGAACTCTGTGACCATGCCTTTGGAGCTTGGTGCATTCTCATTACTTCCCTTGATGAAGAGGAAGTTGTACCACTTATTGATCAAACTTTCGCAATCATTATTCGATATTGGCAGAATTTCCAAGATGGAGGTAAGCAGGGGGCAATCACACTTGTGGACCACATATTGCGGAACCATAGCCGCCTGGTGCGTGATATCTTTAATACCATGCCATCGCTTTCATCAATCCCTGGGATGGCACAGTTCGAAAAGCAAATTGGCGAATTGAAAGGGCAAATGGATGTTCGGAATCATTTCATTGCGTTCAGCCGTCGCTGCCAAAGTGAGAATGCCGCGGTTGTCGAACAAGCTTTGAAAGAGCTCGTCCCCTTTATCAGAGAGAATGAGGATTTTCTGCATGAATCCGCTCTTAATGAACAGCCTGACAGCGTTGTTGCGCTGCTGACTCGTTCCTTACTTGATTGCTGCGTCAAATTCAAAGGCAGCTCGGATACCATCACTATTCTCTCAGCCCAGTGTCTGGGTCTGGTCGGCTGTCCAGACCCAAATAGGGTTGAATCAGTCCGAGAGAAAAAGGACATTCTTGTTCTCTCTAACTTTAGTCGAAAGGATGAAATTTTCGACTTCGTTTTGTTCTTCCTCCAGCACGTGCTCGTGGAAGCATTCCTATCGGCGTCTAATACTCGGGCGCAAGGCTTTCTTGCCTATGCTATGCAGGCCCTAATGAAGGCGAGCAAAATCGACCCAAGCATCACTATTCCGTCCCGTAATATCGAATTGAACGAAAGACATTGTCGCTGGCAGGCTCTCCCTGAGACTGTGCGCAACATTCTGACTCCATTTCTCACATCGAAGTACACAGTAACGGTTGGCGCGATTAAAACAAATTGCAGCTACCCATTATTCTCTCCCACCATGAGCCATGGAGAATGGCTTCGGAGATTTGTACTAGATCTATTACAGAAGGGGACCAATGAAAATGTGCGGGCGATTTTCGCGATCTGCAGCAGAATTATCCGAGGCCAAGATATCTCTATATCCTCTTTCCTTCTCCCATTTGCGGTTCTGAATGTCGCAGTAGACGGCACAGAAGTTCAGCAGAGGGAGGTACGAGATGAAATGACGAGAGTTCTCTCGCATCCTCTTCCGGACAACAATACTCGAATGAGAGAGAACATCATATTTTGCAGCGAGGTAAGTGACTATCCGTTCCCAGTGCCGTTCGTTGCGCTGAAAGCTGTGAAAAATCGCAGAGTATCTTCAGCGTACTTGACTATCTCTCAAGATGGCTTCAGGGAAAGAAAAAGCAAAACGCTACAGTCACAAACCATGTGTCAGGCAGTCGAGTTCACAAGGATACAACACTCGACACGTCATCTGCCCAAATTAAAAGTGTCGAACAACTCTTATCATCAATTCCCCCTGAAGTCATTTCTAGGAGAGCTGTGGAATGTAAATCGTTCTCAAGGGCACTTTTCCATTGGGAGCAGTACATCCGACAGTGTAAAAGCCGCCTAGATAAACAGAATCATGCTGAGCTTGAGCCACTTTATCAACGCCTTCAAGATATCTACACGCAAATAGACGAACCTGACGGTATTGAAGGCATATCTGCACATTTACATGTGCTGAATATCGATCAGCAGGTTCTCGAGCATCGCAAAACAGGAAGATGGGTTGCAGCTCAAAGTTGGTATGAATTGCAGCTAGAAACAGACCCAGAAAATAGTGACGCTCAGTGGAACTTGCTTACCTGCCTCAAAGAATCTGGACAACAAGGTAGTTATCCCAACGGAAAACACCTTTCACTGGTATTCATGTTAACTTCTACAGATGCCCTTCTCAACCAGTTCGAAGTATTCAGACAAACCGAAGCACCCTTGTCTAAACTTCTGCCACTCGCTGTGGAAGCTTCCATAATGACAGGAAAATGGAGTAAACTAAGTGAGTATCTGCAAATGTGTTCTCAGGAGAATACTGGAGATTTCAACATTGGCATCGGATCTGCTCTCGATGCTCTTCGTCACAACAACAAGGCCGCGTTTCAAGAAATCATCAATAACCTGCGGCACACTACCGCGAAGTCTCTAACTGCAAATTCGGTAACCTCTCTGCAGTCATGCCATGGTAGCCTTCTTCAACTGCATGCTTTGGCCGAAGTAGAAGCGATTGCGAATGCGGGCCTAGAAGGGTACCCTTCACGATCTAAAGTCCTCGATACTTTGGATCGTCGCTTGGACGTTATAGGGGTTTATATCCCGGAGAAACAATACCTCCTGGGATTACGACGAGCCGCTATGGAGCTTTCGTGAGTATTACATATAAGCCCATGAGTGGTGGAAGTTCTTTTTTTGCTGAAACAGTAAATAGGAATGGATTTTCCGAATCTGATATAGCTGCAGCATGGCTTATGAGTGCACGTCTGTCTCGAAAGAATGACTGTACTGGTCAGGCATATCACTACGTGCTGCACGCAGCGCAGCTGAAAGATAAATCAGCCACGATTGAACACGCTCGACTGCTCTGGAAAGATGGTCATCATAGGAAAGCGATTCAGACTTTGAAGGGGGCAATAGCGGCCAACGCTTTTGTTTCCCATGACTATGCACCCATGGAGACTGATTCTGTTTCCATTACTTCGAACCGGGAACAACATCAAAACATGCTTGCTGCAACGGTACGTCAACTGGAAAATGGGTGTTATGTTTTCTTCACCCCGGTCCTCTTTCATAAGGTCATCTATATACTTACTTTTTCCAAGGCCCACCTACTACTGGCCAAATGGACCGACCGAGCAGGTCAAACTCAGTCGGATGTCATTGTCCAGAGATACCGTGAAGCTATCAAACTCCACACTAGGTAAGAAGAATATAAAGATCTAACCCACTTTACTTATAATGACATCTTGGACCAGGTGGGAAAAGGCACATTACTACCTTGGTAAACATTACAACAAAATCCTGGAGTCCGAGAAGGCGAAGCCTCTGGGTAAAGAAGCTCAAATTTAGTAAGTCTAGGTATCCCATTTTTCTAGCGAGTATCTCACTGATATACTCTCAAGTCTGAGCGGGGAAGCTTCGAAACTCGTAATAGATAACTACCTCCGTTCGCTTGCCCACGGAAACAAATATGTGTTCCAGACATTACCCAAGGTTCTGACCCTATGGTTGGAGCATGCATCCGTTGTTGACCAGCCATTTGATCCAAAACGTGGAGACAATGTGTAAGTAGTGATCTTTTCCTGATATTAGAGCATTGCTGATAGACATCCAGAGAATTTCAGAAACATAGCATGGCTCAACGGAAAAAGAGCTTGGACGATATGCATTCCCAGCTGAAAAAATATTTGAACCGAATGCCTGCTGCACTGGTAAGTTTGCGTTGCCTTTGATCTTTGATATAGGTAGATGCAGCTGACATATGTAGTTGTTTACTATCCTTAATCAAGTTGTTGCTCGAATTTGCCATGCGAATCACACAGTCTACGATCTTTTAACAAGAATTGTGGTGAAGACGGTCAGCGCTTTCCCACAACAAGGCCTATGGACTGTCTTGGCTCTGGTTAAATCTTCGTCCAAAGAGCGTGCTTCCAGAGGCATCACATGTCTTCAAAAAATAACCGTGTGTCTCTCTACCTTCTGCTGTTTCGACATTGAACATATATAACAGGAGGAATGCTAACTGTAACAGGAAGCAACGAAAAAGTCAAAAACGGAGGCGTCGGCAGCTGATATGAGGTCGATGATTAACCAAGGACAGAAATTTTCCGAGGAACTACTTAGGTTGTGTGTTGCTCGTGTCGAAGAAAAAGTATCAAAAATAAGTCTGGCGCGGCACCTTGGCTTTAACCACAAAGTGGCTCCTTGTCGGATGGTGATACCTTTCCAGACAATGTTAACTCCGAGTCTACCGGCCACTCATGACTCAGATTATCTGAAGAGCTTCAGAGCCTTCCCGCGTGACGCTGTCACTATTGAAAGTGAGTTGCAGAAAGGGGGAAAGAAAAGAAACGTTCAGCGAAGGGTTGAGCTGACTTTATCAGCTGTCCTCGATGATGCGCAGGTCCTTAGTTCTCTGCAAAAGCCCCGGAAGATCAGCATCAGAGGCTCCGATGGGAAAGTCTATAATCTCCTTTGCAAACCCAAGGACGATCTTCGCAAAGACCAGAGACTTATGGAATTCAATAACATGATCAATAGATTCCTGAAAAAAGATGTAGAATCGACAAAGCGGCGCCTGTGTAAGTATTCTTCCTCAGCATTGTTCAGAGCTAGATCGTAACTTTAATAGACATCAAAACCTATGCCGTTACGCCCCTGAACGAAGAATGCGGGCTGATTGAATGGGTGGACAATTTACGAACTCTGCGAGAGATAGTCATCAGACTTCTCCGAGAAAGAGGCATCGTCCCGAATGTTAGCACTCTCATATTCTGTCTTCCTTTTCATTGAATCTAACGTTTTCACAGTATAATGAAATCAAGCATTACCTGAACGAAGCTTGCTCTGATATCTCAAAGCTCCCATTGTTCACAACGAAAGTCTTGGCAAGGTAGCAAATGTCATGTCTTATTCTACGTGGAAGTTGAGAGCTGACAAAAGGGGTGGAATAGGTTTCCTCCAGTCCTTCATGAATGGTTCGTAGAGATGTTTCCAGACACTGGAGCCTGGTTTGCGGCAAGGTTGAGATATACACGCTCTTGCGCTGTCATGTCCATGGTCGGATACGTCCTTGGGTCAGTTTCCCTGTGAACTGTTAGCTATATTTTTTTTTCTGACAAATTCATGTTCTTTGCAGGCTTGGGGACAGGCACGGCGAGAACATACTCTTCGAGGAAGGTTCCGGAGGTATCTTGCATGTAGACTTCAATTGCCTTTTTGACAAGGTAGGTGACCAAAAGGCCAAGGTGGTTGAGCTCGCTAATGGCGTAGGGATTGACGTTTGATAAACCGGAATTGGTGCCATTCCGGCTTACTCACAACATGATCGATGCTTTTGGTGCTTATGGTTATAATGGTATGTATTTTATCTAGCTTCGAATCTCCCTCCCAACCAAAACGCTGGGGCTAAGGATAGAACTAGGGCCATTTCGGCGAACTTGCGAAATCACACTCAGCCTACTAAGGCAAAACGAAGATGCTCTTATGACTATACTGGAAACCTTCCTTTATGATCCTACAACGGACTTCATTGGTAAGAAGGTGAGTTTTACACTAATACCAAGGACCTAAAAGGATGAATTTCTTGATGCTGATTAGCCGGGGAATATCAAGCGGAGGACGCATGTAAACGTGCCTGAGACACCCGAGGGTGTTCTAGAATGCGTGAGGAACAAACTCAGAGGGTTGCTACCTGGCGAATCTGTTCCATTATCCGTGGACGGTCATGTGGATGAACTAATTATGCAAGCTACCGACAAGAAGAATTTGGCAGCTATGTACATTGGGTGGTGTGCATTTTTCTAGTTCATGTATACCTAAATCGAAGTTTTCGTTGTCGCTAGAGGATAGAAGTGAATTATCCGTGATGAATTGAGTACATGCCATGAGAAACCTCTTGTCAAACTAGACAGATTATATGTAAGGAAATATAACCTCTGTAACAGAAAGTGTTGACCATCAACATAACCAATTATAAATAAAACGCGCGCCAAGCGAGCAATAACTCCGAAGTCCCGTTAAGATGGAAACTCTTTGTAGACACTTTAATCAACCCTCTCATATCATCATCAAATTTATCGTTTTCAACCCTATGATAAAGTTCGATTTGAATAAGCATAATGATCCCGTGTAGTTGATAATTCTGTTACATATGGTACATGTGAAATTGAATGTCGCTAGCCAAGTTCAGGAATGTGGCGCATTCCCATCACCTTCTTCTGCTACCAACCCTATAAGCTCTGCTCCTGCTCGGGCTACGACTCCTGTCACTGTAGCTGCTGTAGCTGTTCACAGAGCTGTAGCTGCTATAGCTCGGGCTACGGCGTCTACGGCGCCTTGGGCTATCTCTGCGAGGGGAGTCTCTCCTTCTTGGAGGAGGCGACGCTGACATGGATCGTAATGACCAAGAGCGAGAACGACGAGGGGATCTAGAACGTGACAAGGACCGTGGGCGGTATAGATCATGTCTGTCCATCGCACGACCGGTGCCATACCTTCTCGGTGACCTGCGTCGAGGCGGAGACGTACGAAAAGTGCCCGAAGACTGACGGCCACTATTTAACACTTCTCTGCCATGTGCAGAATGAGAACCTTCCATCCCAGTGCGCCGCGCAGGCGGAGGAGACCGCGAGAATGTTCGCCGGGGCAGAACAATAGAGACCTTCAAGACAGCTCCGTCGAGCTGGGCTTCATGCATATGAGAGATAGCTGCTTCTGCATCGGCAACATCATAGTACACAATGTATGCGGTGCCTCTGTTGGTCATAACTAGAATATTTTGTCAACAAAATGAGTGAGAGACCTAAGTATGGTCCACTTACATGCTCTGTTCATGGGCAAATCAAGGCTCTGGATCTCACCGAAGCTTCCAAATATTTCATAAAGATGATCCTCCGTAACGTTCTTCGTCAACTTCTCGACAACAATCTAAAGACAAGCAAGTTAGAAGCCGGACTTAAGCCAAATACGCTAGATTTCTAACTCCAGTATATGGGCAGAACACTATGGGCATCGAACCTTTGAACTCCTTCGAGGGGGACTTCTGGGACTGGGGCTCCTGGTATAGCTTCTATCCCGGGGCCACCGTCCGCCTCTAGTTCTACTGGGACTTCGGGAGTATTCTCTGTTTCGTGACATAGAGCGACTCCAGCTCCTTCCTCGGTGTCCGTTGCGACGATCAAATTGCCGTTGTTGAGATGGACTCCGGCTCGTAGTTCGGTGTCTTGATACGGAGCGAGGCGAGATAGAGCGACGAAAAGAACCAGAGGGTGACCTGTCTGTATGAGAAGACAACGCTGGAGACCGAGTTCGAGATCGTCCCCGGGAGAGTGACCTCGTCGACATCTTTTCAGTGCTGAGCTTTGCGAGGATAACAGATTGATGTTGTTCCGTAGAGACTTTCCCGGAAAAGCCTAATTAAATCAATTCGCGTAGGAAATATTTGTTTGAGAGAGCGACTGTGAGGCGTGTAGAGCACCCCGTGTATCCTGCGAGTGGGAAGTTCTGCGCTGTCTGCATGACAGTAAAGAGCCAACAGGATTCAACCTTGATGTCCAGAACATCCTTATTTCTGGTTAGATCATGTTACCGCTGTTGGTCCATACCTATGGACTTAAGGCTAGGTACGGAGTAGGCACGTGCTTTGGACTAACCTAGATAGGTAGTTTTAACTTAAACTAGCACTAACCAGCCCTGCGGGTGGGCCTTCAGTGTACTCCGTAGATTACCTCTTATCAGGAGTCGCCTATAATTAATTACGGAGTACGGAGTATAGAAGGTAAGTGGACCTATCACCTACCTACATGTATCTAGATAAGTAGGTAAAAGCTTTCAAAGTTTGCTCCTTGAAAGCTTGCGAGGTACGTAGATATCCCCCTAGATTGTATATTTTTGTGATTGGTGAATATTCCATTATATATGGATGGTAATCAAGAATACAAAGAGAGGGGAGAGCGGGAGGCATGGACAGTCCATCTGGTAGTATCAACTACAGGTGTAGTAAAAGTCGGTTCCGTCTGCTTTACGCCAGTTACCAAACCTAAAAAATAAAGGGCGAGACTGCAACCTCAGTACCTAATAAAACACACACATTTCCATCACAAGGACACAAGGGAAAGGACTTAAATCCATTGTTTTTAGAACGCTGACAACTTGCTCCATTGTTCATATTCCTGAATAATAGCGCTGGTAAGTTGCCTTTTCACTTGTTTGAAAGCAAGCTCAAAATGATGCCACATAATTTCCTTCGGCTGGTTTGTTTCTTCCTCTTCATCTAAAGCTGCTTCGCCTGCAGTCTCACATAAGCTCACGATTTCTGCACCAGAATAACCCTCGGTCTTTGCCGCCAACTCATCAATATTTACCTCGGAGCTGACAACTGACTTCCTGAACCATATTTCGATGATCTCCTTACGCGCGTCGAAATCCGGTGGTCCGATGTAAATAATATTGTCCAGACGACCTGGACGCATCAGTGCGGGGTCCAGCACATCGGGTTTGTTGGTCGCCGCAACAACAAGGACGTTTCTCAATTCCTCAATACCGTCCATCTCATTCAGCAGAGTAGTAAGGACGTTGACACCTCCATGTGAAGTACTACTGCGTTTGGAGGCAATGGCATCGATCTCATCAAAAAAGATTATGCTAGGCCGAGCCGCCCGTGCTTTTTGGAATATTTCACGAAGGGCGCGTTCTGATTCTCCAACATACATACTGAGGATCTCAGCGCCTTTCACAGCTAGGAAATTAAGACCTGCTTCTGTTGCCAGGGCTTTGACAGTCAATGTCTTCGAGCAGCCTGGAGGTCCGTAAAGTAAGATTCCTTTCTTGCTTCGAATATTGAGCCTTTGCATCCGGTCCGGAAACTATGGTGCCGTCAGAGACGTTCAAGATACAACAGCTTCGAAACAACCCCTTACCTTAAGAGGCCTTTCAACTACTTTCTGGAGATGTCTCTTTATAGAATGTTGTCCTCCAATATCCGACCATCTGACTTTTGGGGTTTCCAGGAAAACCTCTTTCATAGCAGTAGGACGGACTTCTTGCATAGCTTGAATAACGTCGATCTCACATATGGTTAGAGGAACACCCGAATTATCTTCACCTGGAAGATCAGCCCGGGGAACTGCGATATCAGAAACGTCGCCATCGATGTCATTATGAATGCTGCCCGCCATTATCAGCCGATCTCGAGCCTTGCGGCACGATAGTTGGAGTAGAGCAAAAAGATCAGCACCGACATAACCGTGTGTTTTTTCAGCCATAAACTCTATGAGACTATCGCTCGGCTCAGTAGATTCACCTCGCATTGCACGCAGCATATGTGCCCTGGCCGCTGCTGTGGGCACTGATAGCTCAATCTCTATTGCCAGTCGATGTGGTGTTCTCAAGGAATCGTCGACGTCATTCGGATGTCGTGTTGCCGCTACCACAAGAACCTTAGCACTTCTTAGTGCGTCTATGCTTTCACACAGGACATATGCTAATGAAGAAGAATCATGGGACGTGCGCTTTGGAGCGATGAATTCCACCTGGTCAATAATAATGACACTGGGCTGCGAGAGAAGAGCGTCGTGGAAAATCTTGCGTAACTTCGCCTCCCCATCACCCACACTTCGGCTTAGTGTGGATGATCCAATTACGAATGATTTCTCCCAACCCGCAGCTTCAATCTTCTGTAGCAGGGCAGTTTTACCGGTTCCTTTAGGGCCATAAATGAGCAATCCTCGACTGAGTTTGTAAAAAGGGGGCATCGACACAGGATGCATCTCCGACCTGAAGTCCACGAGAATTTGATTTATCCTCTTGATCTGGTCAGAAATGCCACCTAATCCAGATTCTCGGACTTCAAGCTTAGCGACCCTGGCCATTTTCTGTTTGTCATCCCCAATCTTGACGGTAGAAGCCTTGGTAAATCGAAATATCGTTTTTGCAGAGCTGCTTTGTGCCCATAATTCCGCCACCTTAAAGCTTCTACGTTGGCCCTTGAGTTCCATATCGAAAACCAGGCCAACTGAAAGAATCTCGCATTTTGACAAAGGGTACTCCAAAGCCCACTCCCAGTGCTGCTTGTCTGCATCAAGCAGCGATCCATAGTTCGCAAGCTTGTCAGAATCCGTGCACTCCTCTAGAAGCACTGTGGCGACCTCGTCCAACGAATCGTCCAATCTAGTAATCGTAAGTTTGTCGCCCAGCTTTATTCCATAACAATCCTGCAACACCTTTGAAGTCTGGACAACAGTATTCTGTATATTCTCAAGAGCTGTCCAGGCAATTGCTGTCTTCGGCGGACCTTCGCTTTGTTGCAGAAAACATAGGTCACCCGCACGCAATTTAAGGAATGTCAGGGACGACGGCGATAAGTAAATGCGAAACCAATCTCGGAGATCATTTTTCGGCTGTTTAGAGAGAGGTCGAACAGTGAATAATCGAGACTCGGACATCTTTGCAGTCACAGAGCTTCAGCTACTGCAAAATAAAGGGATCTGCCATCAAGTGATCAGACTGTTGTCCGTAACATAGAAACTGGCAAATGAGAGGAAATAAGTATCGCTGAAAATCTTAGACATTTGCAAATTCGCCCGTTAGCTGGTTATATTTGGGGCCACAGCCTGCAAAACATGATAATTTTCCTCACATCAAACGACCGTAAGTTGCATCCCCTCTGAATATGGTTTTTTGCAAGCGTTGCTTAATAATATTAAGTGGTTTCCGGTTGTGCTATTGGTCAAAGTGCATAGCCAGACCCCGATGCCAAATTTACGTAAGCATGCCACACAGAATCTGCCTACCTGGCTCTCTGCCTTAGGTGTCTAATCTGACCAGAAAGCCTGCAGTGCCAAGTGGCCTATATGGGATAACAAGCCTTTGATCCCTCGCTTCGCTCGGGCGGCTTGAAGGGGAACCAATTACATTACAGGTGTCATGTGACTATAAACTATAGCCTGGGAATATTAATAAAATCACTACAGCTAATAATAGGGAATAATAACTATAAGGTGACTATATTATATAATTAAATTCACTATAATTTATAGTCTATAGTAAATAATAGACTATAGAGCCTATATAAAAACCTCAGATCTATAGATTTTATAAAATTTTATAATCTAATACCCTCTTAAGTAGACTATATAAACTATTCTATAGGTAATTTTTTTAATATAAACTATTTCTTAAGTTTAAATATTAAAAATGCCACCTTTTATCCTAATTAATCTGACCCCTAGGCAGGAAGGTAGGCTCTAGATATATATATTTTATATATTTCGATTTGGTAATTGCTCGATATTGGGGTCAGATATCAATAATAGGCAGGTAGTCAGTAGGTAGTAAAAATTTTTCATAAGAGTAGAATAGGTCAAAACTTCAACAAATCTGGCCCAAAAAACTCCCAGAAAAAGAATGTGAGCTCCTCTTGGCTTCATCAGCTTTGTAAGACTGACTACTAGTCTCAGTCACCACATAGAGGTGAGAGCTTGTCTACTGAGTGGCTTATAAAAAGCTTCAGATTCAGACTCTAGATCTGTGGATCTTCTCTGAGTCAGGCTGCCCTAAAGGCTCTAAAGAAGGGAGACCCTAAGACTAGTCAAGCTCTATATAGAGATATCTATAACTGGGCTCAGAAAATCAGTGAAAAAGGGGTTCAAATCCACCTAGCTTGGGTCCCTGGTCATATGGGCATATATGGGAATGCTAAAGCTGATGAATGTGCTAAATATGGAGCTGATTGGTCAGAAAAAGACCCTAAGACCTTCCTATCTATTAGCTTCTTAAAAAGAAGCTAAGATCAAAGGCCTTAGAAGAATGGCAAGATATATGGGGCAAAGCCAAGATTAGTGACCACTATAAGCAATTTAAAATGCAGCCTAGTGTTACGCGCTGGGTCCAACCGTAGTCGTCGATACTTAACAATGGTGGTTAGGGAAGGATCAAGGAGTCTTCCTGACTCTATGTCGTTCACGAGCACGCGACGATCTAACTGATCCGGGTCTCTTGTCCTGAGACAACGGCCTA